>NW_026138326.1:0-144476 GCF_025592945.1 Manacus candei
TCCCAGCCCCCCTGTTCCTATGATTTTTTGGCTCTGGGAGTGCCAGACCCCCCGTTCCCAGGATTTTTAGGATCTGGATGTGCCTAAACCACCTTTCTCCAGGATTTTGTAGTTCTGGGAGTGTCCAAACCCCCCTGTTCCCAGGACTTTTAGTGTCTGAGAGTACCTAAACCCCCCTGTTCCCAGGATTTCTGGTGTCTAGGAGTGCCCATGTCCCTCTTTTCTGATATTTTGAGGTCAAGGAGTGCCCCAAAATACTTGTTCCCTGAATTTTCATGATCTGGGAATTACAAACCGCCCTGTTCCCAGGAGTTTTAGGGCGCTGGATATGTCTAAACCACCTTTCTCCATGATTTTGTAGTTCTGGGAGTGCCCAAACACCCCTGTTTCCAGGAGTTTTAGAGTCTGGGAGTGTCCTAATTCCTCTTTTGCAATATTTTGGGCTCTGGATGTGCCCAAACCCCCCTGTGCAAGGATTTTGGGCCTCTGCATGTGCCCTAACTACCCTTCTCCAGGATTTTTTGGGTCAGGGAGTGCCCAAACCCCCTGTTCTCAGGATTTCTGGAGTCTGGGAGTATCCAAGCCCCTCTTTTCCAATATTATGGGATCTGGGAGTGCCCCAACACCCCAGTTCATTTGTCCCGGGGACCTGACATTTCTCCAAACCCCTATTTTCCCAGGATTTTCAATGTCTGGGAATGCCCAAACCCCCCTATTCCCAAGATTTTTGGAGCCCCCACCCTTCTCCCCAGTAACCAGGACTGCAGAGAACTGGGAAGCTTTACTGGGAACACTGGGAGCAGCCGGCTGGGGTGTGAACAAAAGCAGGGAAGGGGGGGACACACGAACCCCCCAAAGTGTGGGTGGGGCTGGACTGGGGGGTCCACGGGGAGGGGCTGCGGCCGCCGGCGGCTCAGGAGCTCTGTGGGGAGAGAAAAGGGGGTGAGAGCGGGGTGGGAGGACAGGGGGGGCCCAGAGGCTGTGGGAGAGCAAGGGGGGAGACACGACCCCCATTTGGGGACCCCCCTTTACCTTCTCCCGCAGGTAGAAGCCGAGCCCCAGTGCCAGGAAGACCAAGCCCAAGACGAAGCCCCCGACCCCCACCAGGATCTTGCTGCGGACGGTGTCCGGTGGCATCTCTGGGGGGAGCCGGGGGGGTCAGCACCCCCAAAACCTCCTCCCACGCACCCCCCGGCACCCCACAGAGCCCGGCCCGCTCTCCCCCAGCCCACCCGGGGGTCCCTCAAACCTCCTGCCAGTCCCTTCCCAACCCATTTGCAATCCCACAAAGCCTCCCCCATCCCCTTTAGGACCCTCCCAACCCCTCCCATCACCCCCAGGGCTCCCCCAAAACTCCTCCCAGTCCTTTCCCAGCCATCTCAGGACTTCTCCGAACCCCTCTCAGTCAATCCAAGACCTCACAAACTTTTTTCCAGCCTTTCCAGACCACTCCTGCAAATCCCCCCCAGTTGCCCCCTTTCCCCCCCGGCCCCCCTGCCAGTGTGCCCCCGGTGCTGGGGGGGCCGGGCCGTACCCCAGTGCCGGCTGAGGGGGTGCTCCAGGCTGACGTGCTCCCCGGTTTCTCCTCCCCATCTGGGGATTTGGGACTTTGTTTTGTTTTCTTCTGAAAGTTTTTGATTGCACTGTTTGTTGTTTATTCAGATTTTTTCAATAAAAAGCTGTTTCTTTTCCTTTTCCACACTTCCACCTGAAGTCTCTGCATTTCTAAGTTGTAATCTGGTTAAACTGGGACACCGGGTTTGGAGATTTCCTGGCCCTGGGAATCTGTGGGTCTGCACTCGGCATTTCATTCCCTGGAAACACTTGGATTTAGGGAAACTCGGAGTAAATATCGGCTTGGACTTCCCTCTGGCCAATATTTCCTTATTCTGGGAATAAATCCCCATGTTCCTTCTGCCAAAACTCCCAGACCTCCATCCCTGCTGGAAAACCAACTATGCCATGGGGGAGGCTCCTCCAGACCCTTCCCAGCCTTTTCCAGCTGGGAAAGGGAAAGGGAAAGGGAAAGGGAAAGGGAAAGGGAAAGGGAAAGGGAAAGGGAAAGGGAAAGGGAAAGGGAAAGGGAAAGGGAAAGGGAAAGGGAAAGGGAAAGGGAAAGGGAAAGGGAAAGGTCTTTGGGGCTGTCCCTGCAAACCGGGCAATCCCCTCCGGAATCAGCTTTAATGACCCCCCAGACACGGCCCAGGAACCAGAGAGGCCCTGGCTGGGAAAAGGGAAGAGTGAGGATTGAAAGCAAAGAAATCAAATGATATAAAGAAATACATCAAATTATATATTCAAAGAAACAAAATTCTAAATGCAACTAAATAAAATTATATAAATGTGTAAATCACATTATAGAAACAAGTAAAACAAATTATGGAAACAAATTAAATTATATAAACAAATTATTAAAATTATATCAACAAAAATATCAGATTATATCTGCTGATAGATCAAATTATATGAATGAATATATCAAATGTTATACGCTGATAATTAAAATTATATAAACAACTAATTACAAATAAATAAATAAAATGAAACGAATGGTTAAAATTAAACAAGTAAAAATTATATAAACATACAAAAGTATAAATTATATGAAAAAATAAATTATTTAAATATAAATGAAATTTAAAAAAACTTGAATGAAATTATAGATGCTAATAAATAAAATTATATGAACAAATAAATAAAATTGCATAAACAAATATTTAAAATTAATAAAAAAATAATTAGAATTTTATACAGATAAATGAAATTATATAAACAGATGAATGAAGTTTTAGATGCTAATAAATAAAATTATATGAACCAATAAATAAAACCCTTGTGTGACCTTGTCTGGTGTTCCCTGGGCACTGAGGGAAGAAGAGAAGTTTATCAAGGTGCCAAATGCCCACGGAGATCTTGGAAATCAGCTCTCCAGGATGCCTTGCAGCCCTTCTCAGTCAGCTTGAGCTCTTCAAATACACTTGTCCTCAGCATTTTCTCTGAAAGGGTCACTCTGGTCTGAAGGGTCAAACTCAGAAGTGTCTGAACCTGCAGACAGTCCTTCCTTCCGGGTAGAGATGCAGCTGCTTGGGAATGTTATTCCCTGCTGTCAGCTTCCCACAGAGCTGTGGGCACACATTCTCCAGGCAGCTCACTGAATGCAGAGTTTCCTTCCAACCTGAAGGGAGTCTTTGCTCTACAACATCTCTGCCCGGTGGCACTGTGTGATTGCAGGCTGGTTCTCCTGGCTCTGCCTGTGTCCTGCTCTCCTTGGAAAGCACCATGTCCATGAGGATCCAGACGTTGATCCTGATCTCGAAGAGAATCAATAAAACATCATTAAACAGGCATAAAATGTTGAGAATCAGTCAATGAAATCCCAGATCTATCTGAAAATAGACACAAATACAGCGTTGTGGAGCTCCTGGCCCGGCTTTCCCAGCCGTGTGGGGGCAGGAAGCCCTGGGGCCTCACTTCTCTGCCCCCTAATTAGGAGCAATTTATTAGGCCAATTAACCACGGAGTCATTTGTCCCTGAGCAGCTTTGTTCCTCTGCCAGGCACAGGCCAGCCCGGGCTCCGCAGGCTGCAGGGCTGCTGCGTCCTGTCAGTGCTCAACAGCTCGGATTTCTTTGCCCCCAAAAGGGAAAACGGCCCCAAATCCCGTGGGCCGAGCGGAGGAGGGGACAGAGTTGTGGCCCAAACCTCCCCCCGCCGGGTTTGCCCAGCCCGGGAAGAACCAAGGGCCCCCAGTGAGGTGGGACCCCCAGCAGCCCCGGTGTGCCGTGCCCAGCTGAAGCCCTCCCTGGGGCGCTCGGGGCTGGCTGGGCACACTGGGAGCGCTGGGAAGGGCCCCGGCTCGGGGCGGGGGCGGCGGGTGCCCAGCAGTGACTGAGGGCAAGGGCCTTCACAGGGACCCCCCGCGCCCCTGGCTGCCCACGGGAAGGGTTTTTTGGTCCCCCTGAGCGATTTGGCGGCGTTTCTGGGCTCGGCGGGGCCGGGCAGGCGGCAGCGGGACACGCGGGGCCCGGGCCGTGCGGCGGAGCCGGGTGGGAACTGCGGGGCGGCCCCAGCGGGGCCCGAGGGCGGAGCGGAGCCGGTTAGGAACGACCCCCGATCCCCCCGGGGCCGGGTCTGATGCCGGGAAAAGCACCACTGAGAAGAAGGAGTATCTTGGCCAGCCCCCGGAGCTGGGAAGCATTCCAGAAGAAGAAACTGGTTTTTCAGGCCCGTGACCAAAAAAGGATAATTTGGAGAAGGGATGTTCCCCAAAGGGCCACCAGAGACCCTCGAGAGACCCCTACTCTGATGTAAATGAGTTCTGAGAACTGATTCAAATGTGTAAGAGAATCTGTGGGAGTGTTTAGTACATATGCATGAGTCTGGGGAAGTATAATGCACATGTATTAGTTACATCCACAGAAACCAGGGTGTGAGACAGCCCAGTGTGGGGGTGATGGGAGGAGACCCCCCCAGCCCCCACCCCCGCACCTGGTGCTTAAAAAAATAAAACCACTTTCTAATCCTGACATTGCAGTGACAGAGTTTTATTCCCGTTTGGTGACAGTCCCAGTTGCTCCCAGTATGATCCCTGTTGCCCCAGTTCTGGTCCAGAGAGGTCCCGGTCCTGCTCTTGCTGTATCCCGGTGTCCCAGTCCATCCCAGTCCGTCCCAGCCCATCCCAGTCCGTCCCAGTCCCTTCCCAGCAGCCGCCGCCGTTTCCCAGGTCCTGCCCCCCCCGCCCCCCAAGATGCTGACGGGGGTAGGGGCTCCGTCTTTGGCTTCGTCTCCCTGGGCTGGGGCTCGGCCTCCACCCGCGGGAGGAGCTGAGGGGGGTCCCCGGGGGTCGTGTGTCCCGCCCGGAGCGTGTGTGCCCCCCCGGGACCCCCATCCCGCTGTCACCCCCTTTTCTCTCCCCACGGAGCTCCTACCCCAGCTCCCGCTCCCCCCTGGCAGGGGCTTTGGGAGCCCCCCTTTGCCTTGACCCCGGGCCTCCTTTGAATCCCCTTTCCTGGGCACTGAGCCCCCCCTGCATCTCCTTCCCCAGCTCCAGGACCCCCCTGCACCCCCCTATCCAGCTCCACAACCCCTGCAATCCCTTTCCCAGTCCCTGCATCCCCCTGTGCAGGGGGGGCTGCAGGGGCTTGGGGGGTCTCACCAGGGCTTTGCCCCAGGACACCCTGCCTCGGGCTCTGGGGCTGAGGGGTGACGGGTGCTCTCGAGCCCCCCCTTTTTTCCGCACCCCTTCCCCACCCCCATTCTGGATCTGCCATTCCAGAGCCGGGGGGGGACCTCGCCGCAGCCCCCCCGCTGTCCCCGCTGTCCCCTCGGGGCCCTGACGGCCGCCCTGGCGCTGTCCCTCGGGCTGCCTGGGGAGTTGCCCCCACGGGCTCCTGGGGCGGGGCTGGAGGGGTCCCGCTGCCCCTCTGCTGTGGTCAAGCACCTGAGGAACAGGGAGCAAAGCCCCAGATCGGGTTTCCCGGCTGCAAAGCTCGGAAGGGCTGCCCCACCCGGAGGAATTTGGGTCTTGGGGACAGGAACAAAACACGGCATCAATTAAACCTTATAAAAATTCAAGCATTGGGACAGGAAAAAAATCATCCTTCGGAGTCTTCCCTTTGCAAACACAGACAGAGGGTTCTCACCTGGAAAATATTTACCTGGGGAAGTACCAGCCTGGTAATAATTTTATTTACACTAGTGATGCCAACAACACCTGCTGGGCATTGATGGGGGGGGTTATATAGTTTTAGTAAGTATAGAAACACTTTGCAGTTGCCAGTGACTCAACAGCAGCATCCACAGGTATTTTAGTCTCTGTCACTTGATCCTTGGTCTGGTTTTTTGACTTTTTTTCCTTATAAATATTCCACAAATCACTCCTATGGAACCAGTTTTGCTTTGCTGAGGAGAGCTGTGACTGCTGGGCCCTTGGGGGATTATGAGCTTTTTGTGGTTTTATTTGAGGAGCACAGGAGCATCCAGGCAAAGCCCCAGGATGGAGCAGGACCTGCCCAGGCCTTGGGAGCTCGGGCTGTTGTCCCAGCTCAGCTCGTGGCAGGAGGAGCTGAGGGTGCCCCTGTCCCCTCTGTGCCCCCCAGGGGTGGCAGAAGCCCCTTGGGAGGCAGGTCCAGAGGCACCATCCCCTGTCCCAGGGGCTCCCCGAGCTGCCCTGCCAAGGGTGGGCACACGGGGGGTGGGCTCAGGTGGGTCTGAAGGGCCGTCCAGCACCTTGGGGGGTGACCTGGGGGGCTGGGACTGAAAACCCCTGGGAGCTGTGCAAGTCCTTGAGACAACGAGCTCCTGCTTTTTTAATGAACAGCCTGAAGAACAACCCAAGTGGAATCCTATTTTTGTTCTCCAAATTTCAGAGAAAGTCACAGACCTGCATTAGGGCCAGGAAGGACAATTCCTGTGCCTAAAGCCCCTCTGTGTGGCCCCACAACCAGCAATGCTGATGAGACCCTTGGAGCTCTCTGGGGCCGCAGCAGCTGCAGGGACTCTGCTCCAGCACGGGCTTCCCACGGGCTCACATCCTTCTTTGTGGGCATCCCCTGCTCCGCCGTGGGCTCCTCCTTGGGCTGCAGGGGAATCTCAGCTCCAGGCCTGGAGCACCTCCTGCCCCTCCTCCTGCACTGCCCTGGGGGTCTGCAGAGCTGTTCCTCTCCCCTATTCCCACTCTGCTCCTCTCTGCACCCAATTCCATCTGCACAAGGACTTTTTCCTCCTTAAATACATTATCCCCGAGGCCCCAGTACACTGCTCAGCTTGGATCACCTGGAATATGGGTCACCAGGTCTGTGCCCAACATGGATCACCTGGAATGTGGGTCACCAGGAACGTGGGTCACCAGGTCTGTGCCCAACATGGATAACCTAGAATGTTGGTCACCAGGTCTGTGCCCAACATGGATCACCTGGAACGTGGGTCACCAGGTCTGTGCCCAACGGGGGTCCCTGTGGATCATCCAACGCGGGTCCTCCCATGGCTGATGGAGTTGGAGCAGCAGCCGAAGCTCTTCCCGCAGTCGGGGCACTTGGGGCTTCCCTTACTGGTGGGTCCGTTGGTGGTAGGTCAAGGCAGAGCTGTGGGTGAAGCTCCTCTCACACTCGTCACACTTGTAGGGCCTCTCCCCGGTGTGGATGCGACGGTGGATGACGAGGTGGGAGTTGCGTTTGAAGCCCTTCCCGCAGTCGCTGCAGCGGAAGGGCCTCTCCCCCGTGTGTATCTGCTCATGCATGAGGAGATGGGAGCTGATCCTAAACCTCTTCCCACACTTGGGGCACTGGTAGGGCCGTTCCCCACTGTGGATCTTCTGGTGCTGGAGCAGTCCAGAGCTCTGGCTGAAGCTCTTCCCACATTCCAAACACTTGCAGGGCTGTTCCCTGGAGTGCAGGCCCAGGTGGGTGTGGAGGCTGCCTCTCCGGTTGAAGCTCTTCCCACATTCCCCACAGGTGTAAGGTTGTTCTCCAGTGTGGAGGATCTGGTGGCGGATCAGGCAGGACTTCTGGCTGAAGCTGTTCCCACATTTCCCACACGTGTAGGGCTTTTCCCCAGTGTGGATCACCTGGTGTCGGAGCAGGTGGGAGCTCTGACTGAAGCTCTTCCCACACTCCCCACACGTGTAGGGCCGTTCTCCACTGTGGATGTGCTGGTGCTTGAGGAGGTCAGTGCTCTTGCTGAAGCTCTTCCCACATTCCAAGCAGCTGAAGGGTTTCTCCCTGCTGGGAGGCTGCTCAGGGACCACCAGCTCGCAGCTCCGCCTCAAGCTCCGGCCGCCTTCCCGGCACACACTGGCTCTTTCCTCCTCACAGCCCCCTGGGCTGGCTTTGGAGCCCCTCCTGCGGGGGCATCTCCGGCCCTTTTCCTCCCCGCTGCCTTCCTGCGCCGGGGAGCCCTTCAAAACGGCCTCTCCCACCAGGCTCTGCCGGGGGGATTTGTCCTCCGCGCTCTCCGGCCTCACCTCGGGGCCTGGGGCAGGAACCAACAAGGACACGCAGGGGATTTGCCTCCGGCCCACAGGGAAGCCCAAGGACATCCCCCCAACTCCGGCCCCGGCAGGACGGCCACAAAAGACAAAAGACCCACCCAAAGGGGCACTGACTTCCTCCTCACCTGCCTGGGGGGCCCAAGGTATCTTCCTCTTCCTCGCAGCCTCCTCCTCCATCCGCCCAAGCTTTGGGAAGCAGAAATCCTGCTAGGGGGTGGGGGAAAGGGGGTGAGTGTGTTGCCCAAGTCCATCTCTGGAACTCACCAGGCATCCTGTGTCCCTGAAAAACCTCCAAAACACCAACATTCAGCCCAGAAAAAAAGAAAACAACAAGATTTGGGAAAAAAAACCCTCACAAACTCCCCGCAAATTTGCAAAAGATCAAGAGTCAGCAAAAAATATACTCCAAAATATGAACATTCAGCCCCAAAAAACCCTCCCAGAAGTTCCCCCTCTCTCGTCTCTGCACCTTTACCTTCTGGGCTCTCCCCTCTCTGGGCTGCTGGGGGTCCCGCTTAGGGGTGCCGGGGCTTTTGGGGGTCTCAGGGGACCCTTCTCCCCTCACTCTCTGCTTCAGGGGGCCGGATTCCCAGACATTCCCCCTCTCCGTCTTCTCCACTTTCTTGGCCCGGGGATCCCAGGGGTCCCCACTGCCCAGGCTCCCCTTTCTCCGGGACCCCCCTTGCAGCCTCCCGGGGCTCCTCCCTCTCCCTGCTCCCCCCTCCAGCCTGCCGGGGGTCCCCCAGCTCCGCCATCGCCCCGCTCCGCTCTCCACACTCCGGGGCTCCCGCCCTTCCTCCCCCCACCCCCGGCTCTCCCGAGGGCTCCCCAAACCCGCTGCCTCGGCTCCCTCCGGCTCCCCCGGACCAGCCCCCCCCGCCCACACCGGCCTCACAATGGAGCCGCCGGGGCCTCACCCACCAACACCAACCCCCAACAAGGGGGGGACCCGCAGCCCCCCGACCACCCACGGGGCTCTGCCCACAACCCACCCCGACACCGCCCCAAAACACCCCCCGGGGACCCCCAGCAGCCCCCCGGCAAACCGCCCCGCACAAAGGCCGCCTGTGCCCGAGCCAACAAAACGCCCCCACAGCCGAGGGGACACCAGAGGCTGCCCCGGGGCAACGAGAGCAGGGAGCGGATCGGGCCCCGCACACGTGGCCGGGCTCTTGGCTCAGCCGGCCGGGATCGGCAACCAACAGCACGGCCCCGACCGCCGGGGGGGAGAAAAACAAGGGGTGAGCGCGTTGCCTTGGGAGTTTCTCCTGCCCAAGTCCAGCTCTAGGACTCACCGGGCATCCTGTGCCCATAAAAACCCCCAAAACACCAACATTCAGCCCAAAATCCCCTCCCAGGAGTTCCCCCTCTCTGCTCTCTGGGGTTAGGGGGGTCCCCCCTGTCTGGCCTGATGGCACTTCTGCCTGCATTGGGGGTCCCCCTTCTCCGGGCTGCCGGGGGTCCCGCGGCTCCGGGGGGTTCCCACTCTCCGGGGTCCCCTTTACTGTGGCCAGGGGGGTCCCAGGGCTCACTTCTCCCCACTCTGCCTCCCGGGGCCGGCCGGCCCTCCTCTCTCGGCTCCCACCCTCGCAAACCTCTTGGCGCTCTCGGCTCCCACCCCGCCTCAAGGCCCCCCCTCCTCTCCACACTCCAAGGCCTTCCCCCTCTCCAGGACCCCCGCTTAAGGGGCCCGGCGCTCCCTCTCTGCTCCCCCCCCTCCAGCATTCCGGGGGTCCCCCAGCTCCGGGATCGCCCCTCTCCGCTCTCCCCACTCCGCGGCTACCGGGGTTCCCCCCCGGCTCTCACGGGGGCCCCCAAACCGCTCTCGCCCCCCTCGCCATTGCCCAGCCACCGCCAGGACCTTTTGGCTGCTCTTCTTTGTGCTCCCGCTCGGCTCCTCCCTCGGTTGGGCCGCCGCTTTTGGCGGGTTTCCTCCTCCGGGATCCGCCCCCTGCAGCCCTTCCCCCCCTGGACCAGCCCCCTTGGGCCCCCCTTGGGCCCCCCTTGCCCAATAAGTCTGATTATACAGACAAGCAATTTGGTTTTCATCCACAAAACCCAAATGTATAACCCAGCACCCTGGGGCATGAACAAAGTGGTTTTCCTTGGGCCCCCCCCGAGTCCAAAGTAAAGGGAGAGGGAAAAAAAACCTGCTGGTGGGAGAGCTGTTGCAGTCTGGTCAGAAGTGGTGATTGCAGTCCAGTTGAGGGTGGTGGTCTCAGTCTGGTTGGGAGTGGTGAGCTGCAGCCTTTCTCCCGATCCCACGAGTGGTGGAAAGGTTCTGAAACTCCAGGTTTATATATTCTCCAGTTCAGGCAGGAATGGTCAGTCGTTCCCTCAGAGCGGGGAATTCCATAAAAGGATGCTTAGTTCTTCCCTCAGAGCGGGGAATTTTATAAAAGGATATGAGGATTGTCAGAGCGGGGAATTCCATAAAAGGGTATGAGGACAGGGACACCCCCCCCACCTCGCAGTCCCCCCCCCCCCCCCCGACAGCAGTTTTTGGGAAAATGGCATGGAAGGCCATAGAATACACACTTTTGGGCTACACCCATCCAGTGAGGAATCGGTCCCAGCTGTTCTAACTAGGACACTGTGTCCGTCATCGCTGCCATCATCATCATCATCATCGGCCTCGTGGCAGTCGGTGTCTGGAAGCTCCGATCCGGTAACTCCCGGGATGGGGGCCGGCAAGGGGCACGGATCCGCCCGGCAGCATTCCGGGGATCCTGTGCCACGGGTGCTGATCCCACTTTCTTTCCATAGGGAAGAGGGAGGGGAATGGATACGACCCCGCGCCCACCAGTGAGCCCCAGCAGCGTGTGTGGATCCAGATCCTCTGTGCAGGGATCCCAGGATGGATGCCGGGATTCCAGAGGGGAATGGGGGCCTAATGGCTGGAGTGGGATTGGAAGGGGATTGCAGCTCAGGGCAGGATTCCAGAGTGGGATCAGGTGGAATTGTGGACTGGGATCAGGGCTGGATTCTGGAGTGGGATTGGGGTGTGATGGATGGAGTGGGATTGGGGTGGGATGGACGGAGCAGGATCAGGTGGGAATCCGGAGCAGTTCCTACTCTCCCTGGGCTCCACAGCCAGATCCATCCCCTGGGATGGGAACAGGGACATGGTGACTCCTTTCCCCACTCTCATCCCAGCAGGAATCACGGCCTGAGTGATCCTGGAGCTGGATCCACCCCTTCCCTCTCCCTGCGGAAAGGCAGGAGCTGCTGGCAGAGCTCATCCCGCTGCTCCCACCCACCCCGGCCCCCCTGCGGCTCTTCCCCATGGATCAACTTCCTGCTTTTTCCTGTGTGAAACCCAGGACCACAATTATTCCTGAGGCTTTAATTTGGGTGTGAAAATCTCCTGCTTTGGGCAAGAAATCCTGGCTCCTCCTCTGGCATCCGGCAGTTCCTCTGTGGGAACCAGGAATGGGAATGGGGACGGCGAATGGGGACGGCGGGGGTGGGATAGGGACACTGGGAGCAGGTTGGGGACACCAGGATTTGGAATGGGGACGTTGGGACTGGGATGGGGACATTGCGGACAGGGATGGGGACACTGGGAGTAGGTTGCAGACATCAGGAATGGAAATGGGAACACCAGGAGACAATGGGGAAAGGGATGGGGACACCAGGAGCAGGATGGGATGACCAGGAGAAGGTTGGGGACACTGGAACAGGCTGGGGTCATCAGGAATGGGGTGGAGATTGCAGGAATAGCAATGGAGACATGGGGAGCAGGTTGGGGACAGCAGAAACTGGGAATGGGGACCCACGAAAATGGGAATGCGGAAAACAGAGCTGGGATGGGAACATCAGGAATGGGAATGGGGACACCAGGAATGGGAATGGGGAAAACAGAACTGGGTTGGGAACTCTAGGAATGGGAATGGGGACACCAGGAATGGGAATGGGGACACCAGGAATGGGAATGGGGACCTGGAGGACCACGCTGGGGACACTGGGAGCAGCCTGGGGACAGCAGCAACTGGGATGGCAACACCAGGAAAGGGAACAGGGACATTGGCAGCAGGTTGGAGATACCAGGGACTGGGAACGGGGACATCAGGAATGGGATGGGAACACTGGGAATAGGAACACTGGGAATGGGAACAGCAGGAATGGAGTGGGAACATGAGGGACCAGGATGGGGACACTGGGGACTGATGGAGAGGAGCAGAGACCCCAGACTCACCTAAACCCCTCCCAGAACTGAGGGCCAAGAGAAGCTCCACCTGAGCTCTGCCTGAGCTTTGCCCATTATTAATATGCACAGATAGATGTTGTGATCAGATGAATATGATTTATCATATTTAATCATATATGAAAATTGTATACAACCCCAATATTGTGTGAAACTCTCGAGCAAGTTCTCTGTGGTGCGAACCACGCTCGCTGCCGACGTCGGCAATAAATCCCTTTGCTGCTCAAAGATCCAAAGTCTCTGAGCAGTTCTTTGGACTGGGTTTTTCAGCATCACAGAGACAAAGGCACACACTGACGGATCCCCTCAGAGGGCAACATTCTCACCAAAGCTCCCCTCTCAGCTTCCTTTACACTGACCTCTGACTGCAGGGACCTCCTTCCCACTCTGCTGATGCTTCTCAGGTTGCGAACCACCCGGAAAAAACCCAAATGTCAAGGGATGTGCTTAGATTCACCAAGGATACAGCCCACCAGAATTAACATCTGATTCACACTGGCAGGAAAATGCTCACCTTGCTCGTTGTCCCTCCAGTGCCAAAGGCCCACCCACCGCTTGCATCCCACCTGCAAAGAACAAGAAGATGCTCACAGAACGACCTTTGAAGAGAAGTGCCTGTCACAACTGCAAGGAGGGATGCACAACAATCTCACGTGGGGGATATTCTCTGCTCTGCCCTGCAGACTCTTGTGCTGGGGTGAAAACACAGCCTCTCTGCTTCCCTCTCCTGAGGGACTTGTTCTTAGACATCCCTTTCCCCTCCTGGCAATTCCCAAGCCTGGACCCGGCTCTCAGCCCCTCTCTGGCTCAGAGCCCTCAACTTCTCTTGCAGAGAGCTGGGCCTGTCAACCCAGCTGCCAAAAGCACGGCCCTTGGGCTGCCTCGGAGGTTCCTGCAGTCGCCCCAGGCCCTGCCCAAGGCCCTCCCATCAGGGGCTGGGCCCTGGGGGCCGGGGGAGAACCCACCCGCGGCTTGGCCCTTCTTGCCCAGCCCTGCTCTGGCCCAGCCTCCTCCCCCTGCACACTCCCCACTGCCACAGCCTGCGCTGGGGCAGCATTTCCTTCCTGGGCCCTTTCCAGCTGCCCCCATGGGGACACTTCCATTTTCTGGGCCAGGCCCCAGAGGCAATCCCAGCCAGTCCTGCCCCTCGTCCCCAGCCCGGCTCACTGACTCCTGGGGGCCCCTGGAAGCCAAGAGCCAAAGGCCGACCCCCCCAGAGTGCAGCCCCACCATCGGCACTGGGGCCCCAGGGCTTCCCTTTCCCAAGCAGCCCCTGCAAAGCCTTGTCAGAGAGAAAACTGGGTGACCCGAGTCCTGGATGCTTTTAGGAAAGAGGTCTGAACATTTCTTGAAGAATGGAGGGGGGTGACTTTTTTATTCTTGACCTTTCCAGTTCTCCATTTGGGGGCAGGATGTCCTCTGGGCCAATGTTTTGTTCCCTTTGCAGTGAGTGCAGCCTCAGAGGGCTGAGCCCTCTCTGGCTGGGCTTGGCCTCTCCTGCAGAGACTCAGGCCTGGCTGGGCTGCCCCAGGCAGACGCTGCAGGAAGAAGAGCTCAGGCGGCCTGGGTCTGGTGTCCCTGGGGCTCAGCCTGTGCCCCATTGCTGGGCAGGGGCTGAGCCCCACCTCTGCCTGGGGGCCTTGGCCAAAGGGCTGGCAAGGAAGAGGCCCAGGAGCCTTGGGGCCTGCCCAGCTTTCCTCCTCCCTGGGGGCTCTCAGTCCTCCCCTGACACCGTGTGGGCCCAAGGCCTTGCTGGCTTCGGGCTCACGGCCCGCCGGCACCATCCCAGCGGCCTGACCCCCCTCCTTCCCCTCTCTCCAGCCTCTCCTGCCTTTTCTGCCAAGGGGCCAGCCAAGGCAAACCCCGGTTCTCAGCAATGGCACCTGTGGCACGGCTGCAAGGCTCCAGTGGGCCAGGCAAGAGCAGGAGCACCCAGAGCCTGAGGAGCCAGGAGATGCCCTGGCTGGGCATGGTGCTGCTGCGGGACGAGCTGACACCTCTGCACAGTCTCTGCCCGTCCCTGCCAGCCGACTTCTGCCCAGGCTCTGGGCACGGGGACGCAGCACTGACACTTTTCAGCCCCCGCGCTGTTCCACAGAGGCTGTGATGTCACAAGGCCCTTGCCTGGCAGCCAGGAGATGGGCAAGGCAAGGCAAGGACGGAGCCTCTGAGCCACCAGCACGCTGTCCCCAAAGGCTGGGGTGGCACAGAAGCCCAGAGTCCCTGAGCTTGGCAGAGACTTGTGAGATCAACCGGCGTCCAGCCTACGCCCCATCCCCAGCACGTCAAGCAGAGCACGGCACTCAGTGCCATGGCCAGTCTTTGCTTAAACACCTCCAGGGACGCTGACTCCACCACCTCCCTGGGCAGCCCATTTCAAGACATAATCCCTCTTTCTCTCCAAAAAGTCCTGCTCCTGTCCCTGACAAACAGCCCCTGACAGGCAGGTCCTCGTGTCCTCTTGTCCTGTCGCCTGTTGCCTCGGAGAAGGGGCTGACCCCCACCTGGCTCCAGCCTCCTGTCAGGAAGTTGTGGACAGGGAGAAGGTCAGACCCAAGCCTCCTCTTCTCCAGGTTGGAGAAGCCCAGCTCCCTCAGCTGCTCCTCACAGGCCATACACTGCAGACCCTTGCCCAGCTCCATTGCCCTGCTCTCCACCCACTGCAGCCCCTCAAGGTTCTCCCTGAATTGAGGGGCCCAGAGCTGGACACAGCACTCCAGGGGTGGCCTCACCAGTGCCCAGTCCAGCAGAAGAATCCCTGCCCTGCTCCTGCTGCCACACTCTTTCTGATCCAGGCCAGCCTGCCCTTGGCCTTCTTGCCCACCCGGGCACCCGCTGGCTCAGGTTCAGCCTCTGTCCACCAGCACCCCCAGGGCCTCTCCCACGGGGACCCTTTGCAACTCCTCTGCCCCCGGCCTGGAGCTGCAGGGGGTTCTTGTGGCCACAGGCCCCAAAGGCACCAAAGGCACTCTTGAACCTCATGCCCACGGGCTCGGCCCAGAGGTCCAGCCTGTCCAGGTCCCTCTGCACAGCCTTCCTGCCCTCCTGCACATCCACACTGCAAACCAGCTTGGGGTCCTCTGCCAATTTGCTCCTGGAAGACTCAATGCCCTCCTGCAGATCCCCACGAAAAATAGGCAACAGGACTGGGCCTGTTACCCAACAAGTTCTAGTGCTTGACAAAGGAGCCCACCCAGCAGTGGGGAGAAACTGCTGGCAGGAGATTGAATGGGGGCAAGAGACAATGGATGATGGACAAGTTCTGGGCCATGGTCATTTGTTAGGAAAACAAAGTAAAAGTTTAGAGCCCGGAATACCTTACTGGTCAGAGACCTGGCAGAGAAATCTATTTTTGAGACCTGGACACCAAGAAGGCAGAATTTCTAAACCACAAAGGCCCTTAGAGAAACCAGAAATGAAGGTAAAACTAACACAGACAGTTACTGAGGCTCTCCCTATCTAGGGAAAAGACAAGAAAAGGACAAAAACTGTGGGCTAAGCATCATGCAAAGTGAGAAATCCAGAGCCAATAGAAGAGAGAAGAAGAATTCCTGGAGAGAACTGGTAAACCAATGGACAGGAATTCCTTTGTTTGCTAAAATGTAAAAAGAGTTAAAAGTTTTGAGAACTGATGTACAGGTTTAAGAGAGCAATTCCTGTGTCCCTTCGGTGCTGAATGAAGTCGGGTCACCTCTGGAACCCAACCAACTGCTCAGAGATTTTATTCCCCGGCTTTCGCTGACGGTTTCTGGGGACCCAGATGAGACAAAGCAGCGCCGACAGGGCAGAGCAGAGGAATCGTTGGCCCTGCAGCGTGTACCAAAGGAGTTTTAGGGAGATCTTCCAGTTCCCTGGTCTGGGGAGTTCACCACGCCTTCTTTTGTGGGAAAAAGAACAGGCCATGAATTTTGGGTACTTGATTTTAAGGCCTTTTGCCTGCACATCAGGCACAGCAATGGGAAGGAGGCAGCGTGAGGCTGAGAGGTTTCTGTCATGGTTTGTGGGCTTGGGTGAGATTGGGCCAGAATTACAGGACACCTGTAAAATCTGGGCTTTGGGAAAGGTTAGGGAGGGTTGGGAAAGGTGTTCAAAGGGTGGTTTTGCCTGAGGTGTTAAACATGGGAGCGGGTCTGTCTTCCCGATTCCCAAGAGAAGAGACCCCAGAAAGCTCCCCTGCAGGTTGTGTTTTAAGGAACAGGAGAAGAGACTGAGGGTAAGGGGTTTCTTTCCTGGAGGGAAGGGCTGTCGTTCACTTGCAGGAGCCCTGCGCTGAAATTGCCAGTCTGACTGCCCAAACTGAACACACCTGAAGATTCCTGCCAGACAAAAAGGGCCAGGACAGAAAGCTCTTGCTGCCCATGGAGTGCCCAGGGTGGCCCCCCAACTGCATGTGAAACCCGAAGGTTCCAGGCTTTCTTTCCTGGGGGAAAGGCCGTGACATCCCAAAGAGTCCCGTGGCAGACAGGTGGGGCTGCACTGTGGGGGTGTGAGGTGTTGGTTCTTTGGTTTCCAGGGGCTATTCCAGAATGGAGAGGACAGGCTGTGACACCACAAAGGAGCCCTTGGCACACGGGTGGAGTTGAACTGTCACATGGGGGGGGCTTGGTTCTTTGGTTTCCAGAGGCTATTCCGGAATGGAGAGGATGGGTCAGAATGGATAGGACAACAAAAGGGCCCAAAGCACATGGGTTGTTCTGCACTATGGTGTGGGGTGTTGCCCGTAAACAAAGACACAAACCAACAGAGTGCCGGTTTATGGGTGCTTTATTCGGGGCCCCGGGAACCTGCGGGCTAACGCCCCAAGTCAGGATTCCGACGACCCTCGTTCTCAGTTCAGCTTTTATACACAAACAAGTTTACATGTATTCTCACGGCTAAAACAATTACAGTTTCTATAGCAACCCAGGTGCAGTAGTTTATAACAATTAACAATCATCTACTCTAATCATAAATCTGCTTAAGTTGCCTTACCCCCCTAGAACTGTTTAACAGACCCTTACCACATCTAAGGTACAAATCGTTACGTACATGCTTGACTACATCTTTTGATTATTGTTTCTACTTCTTCAGTACATTCTATTCCCACGAACAAGGCTGCTGCTTAACTCACTACTGTAATGTGTTGCTTTCTAGGCCTTACCCTTTTACTTAAGCCTTAGCCATTCTACTACTAAATTTAAACTGCTTTGCAACAGTCCCCCCTTTTGAGCATTCTTCAGGCTTTGCTTGCAAGGATGCTCAAATACAGCAATCTTCAGGTTGCAGTTTCTTGATGGATAGGAGGTGATCCATTTTGCGGTGAGATTACTTCTTTTCTTGTTATAGCTTTCATGATTCGTCTCGTATGTTGACCTTCTTTTACAATCATTCCTAAAAGACACTTGTAAACAGTTATGGCTATGACAACAATTATTACAATCAATATTCCGTACTGGATAACAGAAGATATCCATCCTGACACATGGAGACCTAGGGAGCTGAATAATTGTCCTATCCAATTGTGTTCCGCTTCTTTCTGCAGTTTATGAACATTCTCGTCAATTTGTTCTAATTGATTAATATCTTTCTCTACTTCTTGAGTGACATTTGGGATGTGTACACAACAATGCTCATCCTTTGCATGCAGGTAACCGCAAACTCCATGTTCTTTGAGTAATATCAGGTCTAATGCCATGCGGTTTTGTATGGTCATTCTAGAGGTGGCTTGTAATTGTAAATTTAGATCTTTAAATCCTTTCTTAGTGACTGCTGCTAACCTTTCGGTCTGGCTCATCAGTTTGAACAATATTTCTCTATTTCGATATGTTGAAATTGGGGCAAACAAAGATTCTAGTGCCCATCCGAATTTAACTCCTGCTGATGGCTCATGCCAATCTGTTAGTTCCAGGTCATTAATGTCATTACTAACTTCTCTTTTCTCCCGTGGTCGCATCTCTGCTGGTGTTAACTTCTCTTTTCTCCAGAGTGGACAAAGAGTAGGTATCCCTAGTGTGACAGGTACAACCGGACCGTCTAGTGGCATGTGGGTAGTCCATTGACCATGTCCCATGACCCATACTAGGTTTCCGGGACTTCTAACTGTAGTAGTGTGACAATCAATGTTTTTCACATGTCCTTTAATAGTATGGTTATATCCTTGACACTCACATCCTAACTGCAGGAGGGCTTTGACTGGCATTAAGCCTATTTCATCGTCTGGGGTATCACATGTATATATTCGGGTACAATTCCAATCCTCTTTTGTATGTGTTTCTGTCCTCCAATTATGATTCCCTCTATTTCCTGTAGAATAAGTTTGATTCTTTTTTCCCCTTCCAGTGAATGCACCACTGTACCTTTCCAATATAACTATATGTCTCTAGCAGGCTGGGTCCCCAAATTGTTTGCCATTCTTCCGTGGTTGTAGAACTGGTAATATTTTGACAGACCTCTTCTTGTTTTTCTCGTTTTACTGAAGCCGGAACTTTAGAGCATGGGTGTGTTGAATTTGTAACTAAACAGTATCCTTTTAATTCATTAATTGTTTCACTTGTTACCCATGTCCCAATTACTACCCATCGGAAATATCCCGGCATCTGTTCACATTGCTTCTTCATCATTTTGTCACTTAATAAACATACATCTACCGTTTCGCTCCATGTGATGGTTACAAATTTGCAATTCCTTGTAATATTCTTAAACATTTTGGGTATTTCTGGCACTGGAATTATTCCCCATGGAATTGGGTCTCCTGCTGCATGAGGCATAGGGAGACATGCAGTAATTTTAGTAACGTTTTGTACTTTCCCAAAATCTCGAATTAGGCCCACAATTAAATTTTCCTGTTCTATTTCTCTATTCGGAATCTGTAGATCTCTCACATGTCGAGTTTTCCTGGGGGGTATAACTTGTACCTTAGTCATTATTTCCCGAGTTGTGTTTATCATGTGTATTTCTACATACCCATAATCAAAACTCCTTTGAATCCAAACTACACACATGTATGTCCCTTCTACGGTTTTAGACACCTCAGGTACCTGCAGGACGGTATAACCCTTTTGTTGTGTCGCATCCCAAACTGTTGTCACTCCTTCTGTTATGATTCGATCTTGATCTCTCCGTCTCCACTTGACGTGGACATCTCTTAATTCAGCTCCCTGGTCATCTGAAAACAGACAAGTTAAGTTTACATCAGTGTGTTCTGGTGCAAACAAATAAGGATCTGGGGTCTCAATTCTCACGGTGGTCTCTGCTAAACTTATCAACCCCAGGAATACCACAATCTTCAATTGTTGGCTCGAAATACCATCTTTGTAGGTGAGAGAGGTTCTACCGACCATGAGACTGGAACCTTCTTGACTCGGGTGTAATGGATCCAATTGTCGATTCCCTCGACTTTCACCGCCGTATAAGTGGTCATTATCACCTGGCGAGGACCGTCCCATGTTCCCTTTAATGGTTCCACTGACCAGTTTTTCACGTAGACTTGGTCTCCTGGAGAAATGTCATGAACCGGATTCTCCAGGGGCAGAGGCCGATTCCACTGCAGCGCTCCTCTGAGGGCTGTGAGGGTCTTATTCAAAGATAACACATAGTTAAATACTGCCTGATCACCTACTACATGAGGATCCCCTTGGTAAGTAGCCGCATGATAGGGCTTGCCATACAATATTTCGTATGGACTTACTCCTATTCTTTCCCTTGGTTTAATCCTAACTCTCAGCAGAGCGAGGGGTACTGCTTGGGGCCACTGGATTTTGGCTTCCTGACAGATCTTCTTCAATTGACCTTTTAATGTCTGATTCATTCTTTCTACTTGTCCACTAGACTGCGGTCTCCATGGTGTATGGAGATTCCATGTTATCCCTAATACAGCTGACACATCTTGGACTATCCCTGCTGTAAAGTGCGGTCCTCGATCAGAGGACAACCCTAGGGGAACTCCAAATCTTGGGATGATTTCCTTCAGAAGGGTTTTCACTACTTCTTTTGCCTGATTGGTCCTGCATGGAAAAGCTTCTGGCCACCCTGAGAAGGTACAAACATACACTAGCAGATATTTAAAAGTTTGGGCCTTAGGCAACTCAGAAAAATCTACTTGCCAATAGTCTCCTGGTAACTGTCCTACTTGTAGTTTTCCCATTTGTACTTGCTTCCTGACTACTGGATTATTCTTTATACACATAGGACACATTGCATTCACCCTTTTAGCTAGTGTTAACATCTGGTTTGAGAAAATTTCGTTTTTCAAGAATTTCACTAGTGCTTCTGCACCCCAGTGGCACTTGTTGTGTTCCATCTCAAGCACTGCTTTCATTATTCTGACTGGTAAAATTACCTGTCTCGTAGGAGTGATATACCACCCCCTGATATTTTTCTTTGCTTCCATCATCACAGCTAATTTCTCATCTTCAGGTGAATAATGCGGTTTCTCTTCCATGAATGCTATTGCTGGATTATTCCGGGTTGGTAAAAGAACCATTTGAGTCCATACCTCTCTCGCAGCCCTCCTGGCTGCTTGGTCAGCGTATCGATTTCCCTGAAACTCTCGTCCTGGATCAGCCTGGTGTCCTCTGACATGCATTATTGCCACTGCTGAGGGCTTATGTATTGCCTCTAGCAATTGTAAAATTTCTTCCCGATGTTTAATCGTTGTCCCCTGAGAAGTAAGAAGTCCTCTCTCCTTCCAGAGTGCTCCGTGAACATGAACTACCCCAAAAGCATATTTGGAGTCAGTCCATATGTTAACTCTCCTTCCTTGGCTTAATATTAAAGCTCTCACCAATGCCCATATTTCGGCTTTTTGTGCAGACGTACCTGGGGGTAGTGCAGTCGCTTCTATCACTTGTTGTAAAGTGACTACTGCATACCCAGCGTACCTGGTGCCGTTTTCCACAAAACTAGATCCGTCGGTGTACAGCTCCCAGTCAGGATCTGTCAGTGGTTCGTCCTTCAAGTCTCTTCTGCTCGCGTAGACTTGTTCAATGGTCTCTACACAGTCATGCTCCAGGGTGCCTTCTTCCTGTGTAGACCTAAGGAATTCTGCTGGGTTGAGATGGTTAGTAATTTTCAGTTCAACATCATCTTGTTCTCTCAACAAAGCCTGGTATTGCAACATGCGGCTGGAGGAGAGCCAATGCCCCCCTTTTTGCTCTAGAACTGCTATGACCATGTGGGGCACGTACACTATCATGTGTTTTCCCAGAGTCAATTTGCGTGCTTCCTGTATTAAAATGACCGTCGCTGCCACAGCTCTGAGACACCCCGGCCATCCCCCACTTACTGCGTCTAGCCGTTTGGAGAAGTACCCAACCGGTCTCTTCCAGGATCCTAGACGCTGAGTGAGGACTCCTAAGGCCATTCGTTGTCTCTCACAAACATAGAGCTGAAATTCCTTGGTTGGGTCCGGTAGTCCCAGGGCAGGTGCTTCCTGGAGGGCTTTCTTCAGTTCCTGGAATGCTTTTTCTTGCTCTGTCCCCCAGGTTAGCTTGGACTCCTTTGCTGCTTCATACAGTGGTCGAGCAGTCAGTCCGAAGTTAGGAATCCACAGCCTGCACCATCCGACCATTCCTAGAAAAGATCTCAGTTCTTGATTATTTCTAGGCACAGGTATAGCACATATTGCTTGAATTCTATTTGTTCCCAGGCGCCGGACTCCTTGGGAAATTTCACATCCCAGATAGATAACTTTCCGTTTTACTAGTTGTGCTTTTTCTTTTGAGACTCGGTAGCCTGCTTGGCCCAGCATGTTTAACAGTTCAATAGTTAACTGACGACAAAGTCCCTGTTCTGTAGCTCCTAAGAAAATGTCATCTACATATTGCAGTATTATATATGAAAAAGGAGATTCTTTTACCTGAGTAGTCTTCCATTCCTCTAGTTCCTTTGCTAACTGATTACCAAATATCGTGGGTGAGCATTTGAATCCTTGTGGTAATCGAGTCCAAGCGAGCTGTCTCTTTCGTCCTGTCTCCGGACTTTCCCATTCAAAGGCAAAGATTTTCCAACTTTCTCGTGCCAGTGGTATGCAGAAGAAAGCATCTTTCAAATCAACCACAGTAAACCACTGAAACTTCTCAGACACAGATGTTAGCAAGGTATAAGGATTTGCTACAACCGGGTGAATATCTTTTGTAATAAGATTTACTGCTCTCAAATCTTGTACTAATCTATATTTTCCATTTGGTTTTTTTATCGGAAATATGGGGGTGTTAAATTCTGATTCACATTCTTGTAATATTCCTAGAGTTAGGAACTGTGAAATCATAGGGGCTATTCCCTTTCTTGCTTCTAAACTAATTGGGTATTGCCTAACTCTGACAGGTTGTGCTCCTTCTTTTAATTCTATTCTAACTGGGGTGGCTGCTTTAGATTTCCCAGGAACCCCGGTCTCCCATACCCAGGGTACAACAGCCTGTTCAATCTCTTGGGGTATTTCTTCCTTTTCCACTTCTTTCACAACAAAAATTTTCGCTAAATTTTCTTCTGGAATTTCTATCTTGACTCTCCCTTTTTCAAATATAATTTTAGCTTGCAAGGCTGAAAGCAAATCCCTTCCTAATAAACATTCAGGACTGTTAGGCATGTACAGAAATTGATGATCTAATTCTCTTCCCTTAAATTTGATATCTAGAGGTCGCAGAAATGTTCTTTCCTCTATCTGTCCTGAAACTCCCACTACTTGTACGGTTGAATCACTTAATGGCCCCATCAATTTATTCATTGCCGAAAAACTAGCTCCAGTATCTATTCTAAATTCCGTCGGCTCCCCCTCTACTTCCAAAACAACCTTTAAGTCTGAATCTAGCCGACTCTGTCTTCCACAACTCCCTAACATAAATGCTTGGGCGACACCCTGTGGCGTGCCCATACCAACAGGGTTTTGTGGATTCACAAAGCTTTGAGGATTCCAAGGATTCATTCCATTTCCAGCATTTAATGGGCATTCGTTTTTCCAATGTCCTTGTCCTTTACAAAGAGCACACTGATTTGGTCCTATTCTACCACGTCCTCC
This sequence comes from Manacus candei, assembly GCF_025592945.1. Classification (NCBI taxonomy): domain Eukaryota; kingdom Metazoa; phylum Chordata; class Aves; order Passeriformes; family Pipridae; genus Manacus; species Manacus candei. The sequence goes on from NW_026138326.1 coordinate 23,187, forward strand.
CCCGTATTGATTTCCAAATCCCGACTGATTGTTAAATCCTCTACCCATTCCTCCCCTTCCCCTATTACCACGACTTCTTCCTCTATGGCCACCGGCCCCATTGTTCTCTCCTGAAGCTTGTAAAAGCGCCAACAAGCTCGCTTGTTGTTTCTTAGTACTTTCCTTTTCCCGATTGTTATATGCTTTCCAAGCCACTTCTAACAATTTCTCTAAATCTCTTGTTTCTCTCCCTTCCAGTTTTTGAAATTTCTTTCTAATATATTCTTGTGATTGTCCCATAAAGATCAATGCTAATTGTAATTTTCCAGACTCGTCTTCCACATCTAAGTCTGTATACCTCCTAGCTGTTTCCTTTAGCCTTTCTAAAAAGGCAGAAGGGGACTCAGTCTTATCTTGCATTACTGAATATAACTTAGACCAATTCAACGTTTTTGGAATGCCACATCGTATTCCCTCTACCAATAATTCCTGGTAAATTTTTAACTTTTTATAATCTGCGGGGTTATTAGCGTCCCAATCGGGATCCTCCCGCGGTACAAAATCATTTACCGTCCCCCGCGCTGCCCGAGGCAGGGTACGAATCCTTTCCTTTGCTCTCTCCACCATCACCTTTAATACCATTTCTTTTTCTGTTGAATCTAAAATTGTATCTATTAATACCTGTAAATCATTCCAGTCCGGGTCTTGTGTTTTTATAACCATTTTTGTAACACGAGCCACCCGCTCAGGATTTTCTCTATATGTCCCAGCTGACTGTTTCCAAATTAGTAAATCATTAGGCGAAAAAGGAACTTTTATCATGATTTTTCCCCTGCCTGCTCCAACCGCTTCTCGCAAGGGAGCCATCAATCTAGGGGGTGAGAGCGAAACGTCTGTCTCCCTCCCCCCTCCCCGTCTTCTTTCCCTCTCCCTTCGCCCTCTCCGAGTCCGTTCTGCTAGAGGAGTTCTGTCACATTCCCGCCCCCCTGTTTCTTCCTCATCCGAGGATGATTCTAACGGGGGCATGATGTGTGATTGTGCCCTTGCACGTGAAGGGAGACTATTTCTCGGGGGCGCACTTGGAGTTACTCCGGGGGAGACTAACAAAGACACGTCCTCCTCTGGTTCTGAAAACCGTATTTTCTGCTCATGTTTATCATCCAATCCTTTCAATATCTTTATACTCCGCTCTTGACATTTCTTACATTTATCATCCTCCAGTTCCAGTTCTTTCAACACTAAGATACCACATTCCTTTTGCCATTCAGTGTTTTGTTCTAAATAATAAAACAAATCCAGATACGGTATTTCATCCCACTTCTCATTCTCTCGTAAATATCGCATCAAAGGGGTTATAATTTCCAGAGTCAGTGATCCATTTCTGGGCCACAGCATTCCTCCTGTTTCATATTGAGGCCATACATTATTACAATAATCAATCAACTGTTTCTTGCTTAACTCTTGTCCAAAATTTCCTTCCTTCCAATGTTTTAACAAGCAACCAAGCGGAGAATCGCTAGGGATATCTTTTTCTGTGCAGGATAGTGCTCTAAAGGTTTTAAATGACATCATGCTTGCTACTTGCTCACACACACACCACAATCTAAATTCATCAAATTCACAATAACACAACAACACAAAACAATACTTTTAACGACCAGCACGATAACACAACAATATAAACCAGAACAAAACCAAAACCAAAACCAACTCGCCGATTCTCCCTCTGAGAGGCGAGTGCTGGTACTGCGCAGCTTTCGCCGCGTCTTACGACCAGCGCCTAGGCTTCCCAACCAAGGTACCTTTAGCCCAACCCAGCGGGACACTCACTATCCCGTCTTATAGGCAGGCTCCCAACCAACAAACCTAAAAGAATAAAGCACCTTCGGGCTTACCTAGAGGGTTGTCCGGCGGGCGCGGGTCGGGCACGGGTCGATGTCTCCCCAGAAATCACCTGGTTGCCGGCATGGAGTAGATCAGCTCGTGAGCCGCCCAGCTACCCCCGGAGTTCCATCTGGTGTCGCCAAAACTGTTGCCCGTAAACAAAGACACAAACCAACAGAGTGCCGGTTTATGGGTGCTTTATTCGGGGCCCCGGGAACCTGCGGGCTAACGCCCCAAGTCAGGATTCCGACGACCCTCGTTCTCAGTTCAGCTTTTATACACAAACAAGTTTACATGTATTCTCACGGCTAAAACAATTACAGTTTCTATAGCAACCCAGGTGCAGTAGTTTATAACAATTAACAATCATCTACTCTAATCATAAATCTGCTTAAGTTGCCTTACCCCCCTAGAACTGTTTAACAGACCCTTACCACATCTAAGGTACAAATCGTTACGTACATGCTTGACTACATCTTTTGATTATTGTTTCTACTTCTTCAGTACATTCTATTCCCACGAACAAGGCTGCTGCTTAACTCACTACTGTAATGTGTTGCTTTCTAGGCCTTACCCTTTTACTTAAGCCTTAGCCATTCTACTACTAAATTTAAACTGCTTTGCAACAGGGTGTTGGTTCTTTGGTTGCCAGGGCCTATTCTGGAATGGAGAGGACAGGCTGTGACAAGAAGTGCCTGTCAGAACTGCAAAGACGGGCGCACAAGAATCTTCTGTGGGCATATTCTCTGCTCTGCCCTGCAGACCTTTGTGTTGGGGTGAAAACACAGCCTCTCTGCTTCCCTCTCCTAAGGGACTTGTTCTTAGACATCCCTTTCCCCTACGCTCCTTTCAAAAGCCCTCCTGGCAATTCCCAAGCCTGTACCCAGCTCTCATCCCCTCTCTGTCCTCTTCCCAATCCCCTGGTCAATCCCAACATCCCAGGACAGGGATCCCAGTTGCTTGGCTGCACCCCCACCTAGTTCCATATGCTGGGCCATGATATCCCAGCACTGGAGCAGCCAGGTCAGCAGGGGCTCTCCCAGTTGGAGGCTGAAATCTTTTCACATCTCTCACAGCTCATCTGGGATGGGGATCTGGTGATTATCTCTGGTCCTGCCTCTTGCTCCTGTTCTGAGGGCTCTGCTTCCCCTTCATCCCTCACTAACTGAGTTGATTTGGTCTTGGATTTCTTCTGTAGAGGGGCAGCTGCTACTGGCACAGGTTGTTCCTCTGCAGTTTGATTGGCCATGGCACCTCTTGGTCTCCTTTCCTCCTCCTCCCCCTGAGGGCACTGCGTCCTGATTAAACAAGATTACAACTTAGAAATTAAGAGACTTCAGGTGGAAGTGCGGAAAAGGAAAAGAAACAACTTTTTATTAACAAAATCTGAATAAACAACAAATGGTGCAACCAAAAACTTTCAGAAGAAACAAAACAAAGTCCCAAATCCCCAGGTGGGGGGAGAAACTGTCCCGGCAGTTCAAAGCTCTCTCAGCCCCGTGTGCTCGCAGCCAGCAGTGAAGGAGTCCCTTTTCCCAGGGCAGTCCCCAGAGCAGAACACCTCGCTCCCAGATGGGTCAGGCTCTCTCTCTCTCTCTCGGTCGTTCTCCACGAGGTGTCCTGTGGGGGAAAAAACTTCCTGTCAGGAAAAGAGAACAAGGTGGCCAAAATCAGCTCCCGCTCTGTCTGGTCCCGGACAAACCCCAAAAGCCCCCGAACAAAGGACCCCCCGCCCTCCCCGCGGCCACCGCGGTGTCCCCGAGAGCCGCCCTCCCCCCACTGCCCCTGCCCAGCGCCTGCGGCTCCGCTCCAACCCACCCCATCCCGGGAGACACAGATGGGAATGGGGGGACACTGGGAAACAATTCCAACACCTCTTTTCAAACCTCTGACACCTGGTTCCCAGACATTCCCAAAGAAGGGGCTTCCCGTGGCCTCGAGCCAGGGACCGACCTTTGGATTGAACCAACTCCTGGAGAGACACGTTCCCAACCCTGTCCCTATTCCCATTCCTGGGGTTCCCATCCCTGTCCCCATTCCCATTCCTGGGGTTCCCATCCCTGTCCCCATTCCAGTTCCTGGGGTTCCCATCCCTGTCCCCATTCCCACTTTCTACTGTGCCAACCTGCTCCCAGTGTCTCTGTTCCTGTCCCCACTATCCCTATCCTGGTCTCCCATGTCCCCATTCCCATTCCCGGTGTACTAATTCCCATTCCTGGTGACTCCAACCTGCTCCCAATGTCCCCATTCCCATTCCTGGAGTTCCCATGCCCATTCCTGCTGTCCCCAACCTGCTCCCAGTGTCCCCATCCCTAATGTCCCTAATGTCCCCATCCCTGTCCCCAATGTCTCTATTCCTATTTCCCTATGAAAAGAAAGTGGGATCAGCACCCGTGGCACAGGATCCCCGGAATGCTGCCGGGCGGATCCGTGCCCCTTGCCGACCCCCATCCCGGGAGTTACCGGATCGGAGCTTCCAGACACCGACTGCCATGAGGCCGATGATGATGATGATGGCAGCAATGAGGGACACAGTGTCCTAGTTAGAACAGCTGGGACCGATTCCTCACTGGATGGGTGTAGCCCAAAAGTGTGTATTCTATGGCCTTCCATGCCATTTTCCCAGAAACTGTTCTCGGGGGTGGAGGAGGGGGGGCTACGAGGGGGGGGGGGGTGTCCCTGTCCTCATACCCTTTTATGGAATTCCCCGCTCTGAGAATCCTCATATCCTTTTATGGAATTCCCCGCTCAGAGGGAACGAACTGAGCATCCTTTTATGGAATTCCCCGCTCAGAGAACCCTCATATCCTTTTATGGAATTCCCCGCTCTGAGGGAAGAACTAAGCATCCTTTTATGGAATTCCCCGCTCTGAGGGAACGACTGACCATTCCTGCCTGAACTGGAGAATATATAAACCTGGAGTTTCAGAACCTTTCCACCACTCGTGGTATCCACAGGAAGGCTGCAGCTCAGCACTCTCAACCAGACTGAGACCACCACCCTCAACTGGACTGCAATCACCACTTCTGACCAGACTGCAACAGCTCTCCCACCAGCAGGTTTTTTTCCCCTCTCCCTTTACTTTGGACTCGGGGAGGGACCCAAGGAAAACCACTTTGTTCATGCCCCAGGGTGCTGGGTTATACATTTGGGTTTTGTGGGTTAAAATCAATTGCTTGTCTGTATAATCAGACTTATTGGGCAAGGGGGGCCCAAGGGGGGCCCAAGGGGGGCCCAAGGGGGCTGGTCCAGGGGGGGAAGGGCTGCAGGGGGCGGATCCCGGAGGAGGAAACCCGCCAAAAGCGGCGGCCCAGCCGAGGGAGGAGCCGAGCGGGAGCACAAAGAAGAGCAGCCAAAAAGTCCTGGCGGTGGCTGGGCAATGGCGGGGGGGGCGAGAGCGGTTTGGAGGCCCCGTGAGAGCCGGGGGGGAACCCCGGTAGCCGCGGAGTGGGGAGAGCGGAGAGGGGCGATCCCGGAGCTGGGGTACCCCCGGAATGCTGGAGGGGGGGGAGCAGAGAGGGAGCGCCGGGCCCCTTAAGCGGGGGTCCCGGAGAGGGGGAAGGCCTTGGAGTGTGGAGAGGAGGGGGGGCCTTGAGGCGGGGTGGGAGCCGAGAGCGCCAAGAGGTTTGCGAGGGTGGGAGCCGAGAGAGGAGGGCCGGCCGGCCCCGGGAGGCAGAGTGGGGAGAAGTGAGCCCTGGGACCCCCCTAGCAACACTCAAGGGGACCCCGGAGAGTGGGAACCCCCCGGAGCCGCGGGACCCCCGGCAGCCTGGAGAAGGGGGACCCCCAATGCAGGCAGAAGTGCCATCAGGCCAGACAGGGGGGACCCCCCTAACCCCAGAGAGCAGAGAGGGGGAACTCCTGGGAGGGGATTTTGGGCTGAATGTTGGTGTTTTGGGGGTTTTTATGGACACAAGATGCCCGGTGAGTCCTAGAGCTGCACTTGGGCACGAGGAACTCCCAAGGCAACGCACTCACCCCTTGTTTTCCCCCTTCCCATCAGGATTTCTGCTTCTCAAAGATTGGGCAGATGGAGGAGGAGGCTGCGAGGAAGAGGAAGATGCCTTGGGCCCCCCAGGCAGGTGAGGAGGAAGTCAGTGCCCCTTTGGGTGGGTCTTTTGTCTTTTGTGGCCGTCCTGGTGGGGCCGGAGTTGGGGGGATGTCCTTGGACTTCCCTGTGGGCCAGAGGCAAATCCCCTGCGTGTCCTTGTTGGTTCCTGCCCCAGGCCCCGAGGTGAGGCCGGAGAGCGCGGAGGACAAATCCCCCCGGCAGAGCCTGGTGGGAGAGGCCGTTTTGAAGGGCTCCCCGGCGCAGGAAGGCAGCGGGGAGGAAAAGGGCCGGAGATACCCCCGCAGGAGGGGCTCCAAAGCCAGCCCAGGGGGCTGTGAGGAGGAAAGAGCCAGCGTGTGCCGGGAAGGCGGCCGGAGCTTGAGGCGGAGCTGCGAGCTGGTGGTCCCTGAGCAGCCTCCCAGCAGGGAGAAACCCTTCAGGTGCTTGGAATGTGGGAAGAGCTTCAGGAAGAGATCCAACCTCCTGAGGCACCAGCACATCCACACTGGGGAACGGCCCTACACGTGTGGGGAGTGTGGGAAGAGCTTCAAACAGAGCTCCCACCTGCTCGGACACCAGATGATCCACAGTGGGAATGGCCCTACACGTGTGCAGAGTGTGGGAAGAGCTTCAGGGACAGCTCCAGCCTTTGCAAACACCGTTGCATCCACACCAGGGAATGGCCCTACAAGTGCTTGGAATGTGGGAAGAGCTTCAGCACAAGCACCAAGCTGCTCAGCCACCAGCACATCCCCACTGGGGAACAGCCCTACACGTGTAGGGAATGTGGGACAGCTCCACCCTCTACACCCACCTTCGCATCCACATCACGGAGAGGCCTCACAAGTGTGGGGAGTGTGGGAAGAGCTTCAGGCAGAGCTCTTCCTTGACCTCCCACCAACGGACCCACCGGTAAGAGAAGCCCCGAGTGCCCCGACTGCGGGAAGAGCTTCGGCCGCTGCTCCAACTCCATCAGCCATGGGAGGACCCGCGTTGGATGATCCACAGGGACCCCCGTTGGGCACAGCCCTGGTGTGCTGGTTTAAAGGTAAACCAGCAGGGGAAATGACAGCGGTGACACCTAGAATGGGATGGAATACCTGGAATGGGAATGAGAATGCCTGGAATGGGAATGGAGACATCAGGAATGGGATGGGGACAATAGCAATGGGATGGGAACACCAGGAATGGAAATGGGAACACCTGGAATGGGAATGGGGACATTGGGAGCAAACTGGGGACACTAGGAATGGGAATGGGAACACGTGGAATGGGAATGGGAACACCTGGAATGGGATAGGAAACTCTGGAATGGGAATAGGAACACCTGTAATGGGAATGGAGACACCTGGAATGGGAACACTCGGAATGGGAATGGGAACACCTGGAATGGGAATGGGAACACCTGGAAAGGGAATGGGGACAATAGGAATGGGATGGGAACAACTAGAACGGGATGGGAACACCTGGGACAGGAATGCAAACCCGTGGAATGGGAATGGGAACAGCCGGGCCCGGGCTGTGTCCCTGGGGAAACAGGAGGCCAGGCCCTAAAGAGTTAACTAAGAAATTGGGGCCTGCTAACAATCTACCAACATCCAAGAGCATCTGTGCTCGTTCTGTTCTACTGACTGGAGCAAAGCTTCAGAGAATAGTACAGGAACATGTCCTAGGCCTTGAGGGGATAAATTAGAGAGACAGCAGGATCAGGGAGACATTGGAATAGGAGGAATAGGCCGGGAGCCAGGGCTTTTTCCAAGCTTCAGTGAGCGGGTCAAGAAGAATGGAAGAGAAGGAAGGTCAAGCTGAGGAAGATGAGTTGAAGCCCCCAGAGCCATGGAGGAAGAGTGGAAGTACCCTCAGGATTGAGGGCCAAGAGAAACACCGCCCCAAGCCCCGCCTGAGCTCCACCTCTACTCCGCCTGTTATTAATATGCATCGATAGATGTTGTAATCACTTGAATATGCATTTAATCCCAGCTGAAGATTGCATAAAAATGCTGATTTTGTGTGAAGCATTTGAGAAAGTTTGTCCAGCGCCAGCTGGCTTGCTCCCAACGTTGAATAAACAAATACCTTGCTGCTTAAAGATAAAAAAGTCTCTGAGCAGTTTCTCGGACCGATTTTTCGGATTCACCAAGAAGGCCAAAAATGTCCTCTCCTGAACCCAAATGACTCAGATGAATTCCTTTGCCCACATGCCGGGGCTGTTGCACTTGCCCCTTGTCTGTAACAAAGGAGTCTTAGTCAGCCCCTGCACCATCTGTGTGGAAATGTTGTCCCCAGGGCTCTCCAGGCCCCCCCTGGGTTGCTCTGTGCCCAGCCCTGCTGCCCTCCCAGCAGAGTGTGGGGTGGCAATCCCTGTGTTCTTGGAGCCCTGGGAGCACGAGGCTTCCTCCAAGGCCAGGCCCTGTGCAGCCCAGCCTGCCCTTTGCCCAGAGCTCCTGGCCAGCTCCTGCCCTTCCTTCCTGCCTTCCTGAGGAGCTGTTGCCATCCAGGGCTGCCCTCCCAGCACTCAGCTGTCCCCCCAGGGCTGGGCAGTGTCTGGGGGGAGCCTGTTCCTGCCTGCCCAGCAGAGAGGAGAGAGCTGGGGAGGGGACAGGAGAGGCAGCACAGTCAGGGCAGGGCTGCCTTGAGTCAATCCTCTGCTGCTTTACAATCTCCTCCAAATTCTTTGGATTTCTTGGGGGAACTTTGTTCAACTGAGCCAGGAGCCCAGCCCAGCTCAGCAGCACAGACACAGCCCCAGGCACTGAATGACCCTCGGGAGTTGGGGATGAGTCCCTGAACATCAGACAAAGACAAGTTAAAGAAACCTCTGAAGAATTCCAAGTCAGATCCAAGTCCACAGTTTCTCCTGGCATTAATGAGTCCCACTGAGGGCCAGCACTCAGAAATTGTCCCCTGCTTCCAGTTAGAGCAGAAAACTGGGGGCAGTGATGACAGGTGGGGACAAGCAAAGTCCCGGGGTCTGTGATGCTGAATAAATCTGGCTTTGTTTTGTTCTTGCAAAGGGCCAAGGTCTGACCCCCAGCCCTGGGAAGGGAGATCCTGTGCCTGCCCCATTCCTCAGGGCTCTTGCTGGGGCTCTGGGATGTGGGGATGTGCAATGGCAAGGGCAGGAGCATGGGGCAGCACCTCTGTGTCAGCTGAATGAGACTGAAGTGTTTTGCTGAGGGGGATGAGTTATGAGGAAAACCAAACTCCTCCATGTAAAGAATTGTAAATCGGAAATTAGGAGATTCCAGTTGAGGAAGTATGGAGAAAGGAAAAATAACAGCTTTCTTAAAGGATATCTGTGTATTGGCAGAACAACAAAAAGGGGAAAAAGTGGAAAAGGGGAAAAAGGGGCTCTTCCCACGAATCTCCCGCTGTCTGTGGCTGGCTGTGGCCGGGAATTCCCCCTTTTGGCCGATGAACACACGCCACTGCCAACACTGGAGCGGAGGAGGGAAAGGGTGACCTCCTCCCCAAAAGGTTCCTCTGGAGGGGGGTCAAACCTGTCCCGTGAAGTCCGAGCAGGTCTGGGCTGGGGGCAGAACAGGGCGCAGGAAACGAAGGCAAATGGGAACCAGCAAACAGCCAGATGAGCAGGCCGAGAACAAAAGGACCTCGGAGCCTCTCCAACACAGCCCTTGCCTGAGCTAAGGCCAAAGTGAAGGGCCTTGCCCTTTGCCCAGGAGAAAGCAAAAAACTCCACCCCCCCCAGCCTTCTGAGGGCTCCCAACCTGCAATGTGGGGGTGGGATGGGGGGTCCCGGCTGGGCCCGAGGCCACGGGGAGGGGCTGCGGCCGCCGGCAGCTCAGGAGCCCTGTGGGGAGAGAAAAGGGGGTGAGAGCGGGGTGGGGGGAGCAGAGAGGCTGTGGGCAAGGGGGGGGGACACGACCCCCATTTGGGGACCCCCCTTTACCTTCTCCCGCAGGTAGAAGCCGAGCCCCAGCGCCAGGAAGACCAAGCCCAAGACGAAGCCCCCGACCCCCACCAGGATCTTGCTGCGGACGGTGTCCGGTGGCATCTCTGGGGGGAGCCGGGGGGGTCAGCACCCCCAAAACCTCCCAGAGACAACCCAGGACCCCACAAACACCATCTTAGTCTCTCCCAGCCCACCGAGGACTCCCTGAAATCTCCTGCCAGTCCCTTCCCAGTTCCTCTGGGATCCCAAAAAGCCCCCCCCCATCCCCTTTAGGACCCTCCCAATCCCTCCCACCCCCAGGGCCCCCCTGAAACCCTTTCCAGTCCCTTCCCAGCCCCCTTAAGACTTCTCTGAACCCCTCCCAGTCAACCCAAGACCTCACAAGCTTCCTTCCAGCCTTTCCAGACCACTCCTGAAAACTCCCTCCCAGTTGCCCCCAAGACTCCCCAAAGCCCCTCTCAGCCCTCCTAGCACCAACCAACCTCCTTCTCAGCCTCTCCATTGCCCCCCAAATCCATCCCATTCCCCCCCAGACTTCCTCCCAGTCGCCCCCAGTTGCCCCCTTTCCCCCCCGACCCCCGGCCAGTTGCCCCCCCGGTGCTGGGGGGGCCGGGCCGTACCCCAGTGCCGGCTGAGGGGGTGCTCCAGGCTGACGTGCTCCACCTGGCAGCTGTAGGTGACCCCGCGCCGGGGGGGGATTTCCAGCAGCACCAGCACCTGGTAGCTCCAGTCCCCGGTGGGGACCACGTCGGTGGCCACCACGTGCTCCGGCAGCTCCTGCCCATCCTGGAACCACCTCACCTGCACCGGCGCAGGGTAGAAATCCATCCCGGAGCAGAGCAGGCGGCCGGGGCCGGGCTGGGAGCTCGACGGCACCAGCGAGATGGACACGCTGGGGGGCACTGGCAGGGACGGGGGAGACACTGGGCTGAGCTGGGGGGCACTGGTAGGGAGGGCACAGGGCTTGGAGGACATTGGTAGGGATTGAGATGGCACTGGGAGGGACTGGGATGGCAGTAGGAGGGACTGGGAATAGATTGGGGGAGAAGGGGATGGGCTGAGGGGTCACTGGGGAGAGAGTTGGGAGATGTGGGAGTGAAGTGAGAACGACTGGGAATGGAGTGAGAGGGTCTGGGAATGGAGTGACGGGGACTAGGAATGACTGGGAATGACTGGAAAGGACTGGGAATGACTGGTGTGGACTGGGAAGGAAGCGATCTGGACTGGGAGGCTGAGTCGTGGTGAGGGAAGTCTTTGGTTTGGGTCTGCCTGGCAACTGGAGCGTCATCAGAGAGACGCGCTGGGATTGGCTGAGGGGCGTGAGCTCGGTGGGCCCAGCGGGGTGGAGACGCGGGGGGGAACTGGGAGAGACTGGAATGGACTGAGAGGGACTTTGAAAAAGTGGAATGGACTAAGAGAGACTAGGGGGCATTGGAAGGACTGGGAGAGACAGGAAAGAACTGGGAAGGGGTAAAAGGCCAAGGGAAGGGCACAGGGAGGGCTGAGGGGTGTGGGGTGATTTCCAGGGAGGGTATGAGGGGCTCCAGGGTCATTCCCGGGGCGGGGGCTGAGGGGACCCGCTCTGCCTCACGCTCACCTCTCCTCTCCACGCTGAACGGAGCACCAAGTTTGTAGTTGTGCCGGCAGAGCCTGTCCACTTCACCCCGTTCGTACTCCAGAATTTCGGGGTTGTTGTTCCATTGCCTGGCCCAGAATTCTCCATACGGGGTGTCCCCCACAAAAACCCCCACATCGCTGTCGAAGTGGGCGTACTGCTCCCGGTTGTAGATGTACCTGTCCACGTACCTCACCCGCTCGGTGCCGTTGATGAAGTGACACTCGGCCTTTCCCATCCACTGGAACACCCCTGTGTGTGCAGGACACGGGTCAGGGGATGCTCCGTCCACCCCCATCATCCCCCAGCCCCCCACAGCACGGTGGGACCTCAGGGGGCCACCCCGGACCCCCCTTTCCCACCTCCTCTGCCCCATGGACGCCCCAACACCGGCTCTTGGCTGGGGGAGAACCCCCCATCAGCCCCCCGGGGACGGACAGGGGGATTGGGGACCCCCCCACTGTGGATCCGAGCCCCCCAGAACCCCAGGGAACCGCTCCAGGGCTCAAGGGACACCCAGGGACCCCCAGGGCACCCCTCTGCCTGCTCTCCCACACACCTTTGCCCCCCTCTCCCACCCCTTTCCCACTGGCCCCACAATCCCCAGACCCTCCCGCCCTCACTTTGGGGCTCCCAACACCCTCCCACTCACTCCGGGCCTTCCAACCCCACTCCCACTCACTTTTGGGGCTCCCACCCCCTCTTTTCTCCCCTCTTTCCCCCCCTTTCCCACCCGACCCCCCTGCCCGCCCCCCCGCTCACCCGACAGCTCCTCGCCCGCAGCCGGGGGGGCTCCCAGCACCACCAGCACCGCCAGCACGGCCCCAGCTCCCCGCACACGCTCCATGCCCAGCGCCGGACAGCTGCTGACAGCCCCAAACCAGCCGGGCGGCGCCGTTTTGGGGGGTTTGGGGCGCGCTGGGCTTGGCTGAGGGCGCAGTCGGGGCCCTTTTTTCGAGGCGTCTTCCCGGCGACTGATGAGTCATCAGCGCGGCGCGCTGGGATTGGGCGCGGGCGGCGTGGGCGCTTCGGGATTGGCTGAGGGCCGTTGGGGGCCCCCGCGGCAGCCCCGGGGCTAGGGGGTTCGGGGGGTCCGTGGGCTGCGGGGGAGGGGGGAGCTCAGGGCCCACCAAAAATGCCCAGCCAGGGCTCCCAAAGCTCAGGGAACCCCCAAAACCGCCCATCCCGGGCTCCCGGAGCTCCCACGGGTCCCCAAAATGAGTTGAGGGCGTTCTCTGACTGGCTGAGCTCGGGGAGGGCTCCGTTCCGAACGGGTCTGCCCGGCAGCTGATGACGCACCAACAGCGCTCGCTCCCATTGGCTGCTGCTGCTGACCCTGCCCGGGTTTTGGGGGGTCCAAGGTGGGTTCTGGGAGTTCCCGGATTCCTGGGGTTGGCGTTTGGGTTGACCTGGGTACGTGGGAATGAAGTTCTGGGTGGCCCCGAGTGCCCAATAATTTCCAGTTCCTGGGATTCTGGGGGTGTGACGCTTTCCAAATCCCACTCTGCCTGGGACTTTTAGGGTCTGGGAGTGTCCAGTCCCCTCTTTTCCTATATTTTGGGCTCTGGATGTGCCCAAGCCAACTTTCTCGGGGATTTTTAGGGTCTGGGAGTGCCCCAACCCCCTATTCCCATGCGTTTCATGGTCTAGGAGTGTCCAAGCCCCTCTTTTCCAATATTTTGGGGTCAGGGAGTGCCCCAAACACGATGTTCCTGTAACTTCTGGGATCTAGGAGAGCCCCCATGTTCCCAAGATTTCTGGGGTCTGAATGTCCCCAAAAGCCCTGTTCAAAGGATTTTGTGGGTCTGGAAGTGCCCAAACCCCCCCATTCCTGGGATTTTCAGAGCCCCCTCACTGCCCCCCCAAAAACCGGGACTGCAGAGAACTGGGAAGCTTTCCTGGGAGCACTGGGAGCAGCCGGCTGGGGTGTGAACAAAAGCAGGGCCTGGGGGGGACACACGACCCCCCAAAGTGCAGGTGGGGCTGGACTGGGGGGTCCCGGCTGGGCCCGAGGCCACGGGGAGGGGCTGCGGCCGCCGGCGGCTCAGGAGCTCTGTGGGGAGGGAAAAGGGGGTGAGAGCAAAGGGGCTGGGGGGGCAGGGGGGACACCGGGATACACCGAGACCTGGACTGGAGCCAGCGGGACCAGAACTGGGGCAACTGGGATCATACTGGGAGCAACTGGGAGCATGTTGGGGGCAACTGGGATATACTGGGAATGTTTGGGAGTGAGTGGAACCATAGGAGGGGTGAATGGGAGCAACTGGAACCACGCTGGGGGCAACTGGGATCATCCTGGGAGCAGCTGGGCCGCTGCTGGGCTCATACTGGGATCAGACTGGGGTCTTAAAGGGAGTGACTGGGTCAATCCTAGAGACAACTTAGAGCAACTGGGATCACACTGGGAGAAACTGGGAGCAACTGGGACCATGCTGGGGAGTACTGGGATCATACTGGGATCACAGTTGGAGAGCTTGGCCCATGCTAGGAGAAATTGGGGACACAGTGAGGGTGACTGGGGTCATACTGGGGATGACTGGGAACAAACTGGATTCGTACTGGAAGTGTCTGCAAGTTACTGGGATTGTACTGAGGGTGACTGGACTCGTAGTGGGATCATACTGGGAGCAACTGGGACCACCTTGGGGGCAACTGGGATCCAACTGGGAGTGACTGGGATCCTAGTGGGAGTGACCAGGACCATACTGGAACCATCCTGGGAGTGACTGCCAGTGACTGGGATCATACTGGGAGTGACTGCAAGTATTCCGGGGGGAACTGGGAACCAGTGGGGCCATGCTGGAAGTATGGTGGAACTGGGAGTGACTGGGAATGACAGGGTGCATGCTGGAGGAAACTGGCATAGACTGGGAGTGACTGGGAGTGACTGGGATTGTCCTGATGGGAACTGGAAGCATCCTGGGGCACGTGGAAGTAACTGGGTATGACTGTGAGCATGCTGAGGGTAACTGGGATCTACTGGGAGAGTCTGCAACCATCGTGAGGGTGACTGGGAACACACTGGGAGTGAGCTGGACCATGTGGGGGGCAACTGGGAGCAACTGGGAGTGACTGGATCTACAGTGGTGCAACTGGGATTGGCTGGGACCATGCTGGGGGAAGACTGGGATCACACTTGGATTGACTGGATCTGTGCTGGAGGCAACTGGGAGCAGCTTGGCCATGCTGGGGACAACTGGGCCCACAGTGAGGGTGACTGGGGTCATACTGGGAATGACTAGGAGCATTCTGAGGGCAGTTGGGACCATGTTGGTGCAACTGGGATATACTGGGAGCAAGTGGGATCACGCTGGAGGTTACTGGGATCATACTGGGAGCGACTGGGACCACACTAGGAGTGACTGGGAGTGACTGGATCTACAATGGGGCAACTGGGATTGGCTGGGACAACGCTAGGAGTGACTGGGAGTGACTGGATCTACAATGGGGCAACTGGGATGGACTGGGACCATGCTGGGGGAAGACTGGCATCACACTTGGATTGACTGGATCTGTGCTGGAGGCAACTGGGAGCAACTTGGCCCATGCTGGGGACAACTGTGATTGTACTGGGATAATACTGGGATATTACTGGGATCAGACTGGGATCAGACTGGGATCAGACAGGGATCATACTGGAAGCAACTGGGTCTCTGCTCAGGGCAACTGGGAGCAACTGGGATCACAGTGGAAAAACTGGGAGCAACTAGGACCACACTGGGAGTGACTGGGAGTGGCTGTGAGCAACTGGGATTATGCTGGAAGATACTGGGAGCAACTGGGAGTGAGTGGGACCACATTGACTTCAACTGAGGTATACTGGGAGAGTCCAGGAGGGACTGGGATCATACTGAGACTGACTGGGATCATAGTGGGAGTGACTGGGAGTGCCAGGGATCATCCTGGGAGCAACTGGAACCATAGTCAGTGACTGGGAGGAACTGGGACCCTGCTGGGGGCAAATGGCTTTATCCTGGGAGTGCCAGGGCATGTCTGGGTTCATCCTGGGTGTGAGTGCCACCATCTGGGGTGCCACTGGGAGCTACTGGGATGGTCCTGGGAGGGACTGGGAGGGAGTGGAACTCGAGTGGGGTGACTGGGAGCAACTGGGACCATGCAGGGGGTAACGTGGATCCTACTCGGAGAGACTGGTATCGTACTGGGAGTGACTGGGATCATAGTGGGATGATACTGGGCATGACTAAAAGTGACTGAGATGATAGTGGGGGTGACTGGGAGCCTGTTGGAGGCAAGTGGGGTCTACTGGGAGTGGCTGGGAGTGACAGGGATGATACTGGGAGTGACTGGAAGCACAGAAGGGGGAAATGGGAGCAACTGGAACCACACGGAGGGCAACTGGGATCATACTGGAAGCAACTGGGGCCACCTTGGGGGTAACTGGGATCCAATTGGGAGTGACTTGGATCCTATTTGGAGTGACTGGGAGTGACTGGGATCCTAGTGGGAGTGACCAGGGCCATACTGGAACCATCCTGGGAGTGACTGTCAGTGCCCAGGATCATACTGGGAGTGAGTAAAACTACACAGAGTGGAACTGGGAGCCAGTGGGGCCATGGTGGGAGTATGGTGGAACTGGGAGTAACTGGGAGTGACAGGGTGCATACTGGAGGCAACTGGCATAGATTGGGAGTGACTGGGATTGTCTTGATGGGAACTGGAAGCATCCTGGGGCAAGTGGAAGTCAACTGGGTATGACTGTGAGCATGCTGAGGGCAACTGGGATATACTGGGAGTGTCTGCAGCCATCCTGGGAGTGACTGGGACCACACTGGGGGTGACTGGGAGTGGCTGTGAGCAACTGGAATCATGCTGGAAGCTACTGGAAACGACTGGGAGTGAGTGGGACTACATTGGGGCAACTGAGATATAATGGGAAACACCAGAATTATACTGGGAGTGACTGGGAGCAACTGGGACCTTGCAGGGGGTAACTTGGATCCTGCTAGGAGAGAATGGAATCAGACTGGGAGTGACTGGGATCATGCTGGGATCAGACTGGACGTGACTAAAAGTGACTGAGATCATCCTGGGGGTGACTGGGCCCATCCTGGGGGTGACTGGGAGCCCCTGGGCCCGTGCTGGGAGCCCCTGGGCCCCCCTGGCTGGAACTGCTTTCCCTCCTGCGGGTTCTTGGCAAAGGCCCCAAAGCACAAACTCTGCTCCGAGCCCTCGGTGCGTTTCCTCCCTTTGGGCAGCAGCAGCTCCTGAGCCCTGAACAGGCTCCTGTCCCCTGCAAACACTTCACCTGCCTTTGACCTGGGAGCTCTCAAGGACTCACACATTTACTGAATGTTTAAACGCGGCTTTTTCTCTTACTTTTCTTCTTTTCTTTTGTCTTTCTTTCCTCTTTATCCTTTCTAAAATTCCCCCTCCCCTCTCTTTCCCTCCTCTCCCTTTTCCCCTCCCCTCCCTCTGTCCTTTGTGCTGCCAGCATGATCCCAGTTGCTCCCAGTATGATCCTGGGCACTGACAGTCACTCCCAGGATGGTTCCAGTATGGTCCTGGTCACTCCCACTATCATCCCAGTCACTGCCAGTCACTCCCAATTGGATCCCAGTTATCCCCAAGGTGGTCCCAGTTGCTCCCAGTCCCTCCAGGATGGTTCCTTTCCCTCTCAGGGACTCCCAGTCTGAGTCCAGTCTGGCCCCAGGCACTTTGAGTCAGTGCCTGGACGATGCCATTTGCCCCTGCATGGTCCCAGTTGCTCCCAGGATGATCCCACTATGAGTTCAGTCACTCCCACTGTGATCCCAGGAACTTCTAGACACTTCCAGTATGAATCCAGTTTGATCCCAGTCATCCCCAGTATGGTTGCAGTCCCTCTCCCATACTCCCAGTATTATTGCAGTCACTCCCAGGATGATCCCAGTATGAGCCCACCAGGGGCCCAGCTGCTCCCACTCTGATCCCAGTTGCCCCCAGTGTGGTTGCTCCAGGATGGATCAGGAATGGGGACCCCTCTGTGCTCCCCACTTGTGTCACTCTGTTCTGGGGGAGCTTTGGGGAGACATCTGCACCCCAACACGGCATCCAACGCATCCCAAAGTGTGCTGGGACCCCCTTGAACCTGGGAATTGAGGGGAACCATGGAAAAACCCTTGTCAGAGAGAAAATTGGGTGACCCGAGTCCTGGATGCTTTTAGGAAAGAGGTCTAAATATTTCTTGAAGATTGGAGGGGGGTGACGTTTTTATTCTTGACCTTTCCAGTTCTCCATTTGGGGGCAGGATGTCCTCTGGGCCAAGGTTTTGCTCCCTTTGCAGTGAGTGCAGCCTCAGAGGGCTGAGCCCTCTCTGGCTGGGCTTGGCCTCTCCTGCAGAGACTCAGGCCTGGCTGGGCTGCCCCAGGCAGACGCTGCAGGAAGAAGAGCTCAGGCCGCCTGGGTCTGGTGTCCCTGGGGCTCAGCCTGTGCCCCATTGCTGGGCAGGGGCTGAGCCCCACCTCTGCCTCGGGGCCTTGGCCAAAGGGCTGCCAAGGAAGAGGCCCAGGAGCCTTGGGGCCTGCCCAGCTTTCCTCCTCCCTGGGGGCTCTCAGTCCTCCCCTGACACCGGGTGGGCCCAAGGCCTTGCTGGCTTCGGGCTCACGGCCCGCCGGCACCATCCCAGCGGCCTGACCCCCCTCCTTCCCCTCTCTCCAGCCTCTCCTGCCTTTTCTGGCAAGGGGCCATCCAAGGCAAACCCCGGTTCTCAGCAATGGCACCTGTGGCACGGCTGCAAGGCTCCAGTGGGCCAGGCAAGAGCAGGAGCACCGAGAGCCTGAGGAGCCAGGAGATGCCCTGGCTGGGCATGGTGCTGCTGCGGGACGAGCTGACACCTCTGCACAGTCTCTGCCCGTCCTTGCCAGCCGACTTCTGCCCAGGCTCTGGGCACGGGGACGCAGCACTGACACTTTTCAGCCCCCGTGCTGTTCCACAGAGGCTCTGATGTCACAAGGCCCTTGCCTGGCAGCCAGGAGATGGGCAAGGCAAGGCAAGGACAGAGCCTTGGGCAATAGACAATGGATGATGGACAAGTTCTTGGTCATGGCCATTTGTTAGAAAAACAAAGTAAAAGTTTAAGGCCTGCCATATTTCAGTGGTCAGAGACCTGGCAGAGAAATCTTTTTTTGAGACCTGGACACCAAGAAGGCAGAATTTCTAAACCACAAAGACCCTTAGAGAAACCAGAGATGAAGGCAAAACTAACACAGACAGTTACTGAGGCTCTCTCTATCCAGGGAAAAGACAAGACAAGGACAAAAACTGTGGACTAAGCATCATGCAAAGTGAGAAATCAAGAGCCAATAGAAGAGAGAATAAGAATTCCTGCAGAGAACTGGTAAGCCAATGGACAGGAATTCCTTTGTCTGCTAAAATGTAAAAAGAGTTAAAAGTTTTAAGAACTGATGTACAGATGTTAGAGAGCAATTCCTGTGTCCCTTGAGTGCTGAATGAAGTAGGGTCACCTCTGGAACCCAACCAACTGCTCAGAGATTTTATTCCCTGGTTTTCACTGACGGTTTCTGGGGACCCAGATGAGACAAAGCAGCGCCGACAGGGCAGAGCAGAGGAATCGTTGGCCCTGCAGCGTGTACCAAAGGAGTTTTGGGGAGATCTTCCCATTCCCTGGTCTGGAGAGTTCACCACGCCTTCTTTTCTGGGAAAAAGAACAGGCCATGAATTTTGGGTACTTGATTTTAAGGCCTTTTGCCTGCACATAAGGCACAGCAATGGGAAGGAGGCAGCGTGAGGCTGAGAGGTTTCTGTCATGGTTTGTGGGCTTGGGTGAGATTGGGCCAGAATTACAGGACACCTGTAAAATCTGGGCTTTGGGAAAGGTTGGGGAGGGTTGGGAAAGGTGTTCAAAGGGTGGTTTTGCCTGAGGTGTTAAACATGGGAGTGGGTCTGTCTTCCCAATTCCCAAGAGAAGAGATCCCAGAAAGCTCCCATGCAGGTTGTGTTTTAAGGAACAGGAGAAGAGACCGAGGGTAAGGGGTTTCTTTCCTGGAGGGAAGGGCCATTCAGGTGTAGAATGTCTCATTCTGGGTTGTAAATTCTGCGCCATGCTTGAAATTGTTCCCACTCAGCTTTATGTTCTCCAACATCTCCCCCTTCTTTGTTTTCTGAAACGCGGGCGATGTTTGCCTCGATGGAGCTCAGCAGCAACTTGCGCAAACCGAATCAGACATGGTAAAATAGTACAGACAGAAACTAAACCAAAAAGAGGGTTTATTATTTATTATTATTATATTTTGAGGGGGTCTGGGCCAAGCTTTGAGTCTCCAGTGATGATATGGGCACCAAAGAATACACAAAATCCCATTTTTCCCGGTTTTCCCCCCAAATTCTCGGGGAGCAGCCGCTCCAGCCCCCTCTGGGGGAGGGCCCTGGGGGTCACTCTGTGCCGCAGCGGCTCCCCCAGCGCTGGGGGTCTCTGATGTCGACACTGTACTGGGACTCCCAGTCCCGCTGGAAAAGGGCACGGAGCTTCTCCCAGAACGTTCCAGAGCCACCTCCAGGCTGGGCCACGACCAATCCCAAGCCCCCCGTGCGCTGAAAGTAATCCCCGACCAGTTGGATGTGCCTGGGGGGCACCGGGGGAGGTCAGGGAAGGGGTTCGAGGGGTCCAGGGAGAGGTTTGGGGATCTAGAAATGGGTCTGGGGGACTCCGGGAGGGGTTTGGGGGGTCCAGGGATGGGGTTGGAGGGGCTGGGATAGGTTTTAGGGGACTTGGGATGGGTTTAAAGGGGTCCAGGGAGGGGTTTGGGGGGTCCAGGGAGTGGTTGGGGGGGGCCTAAAAGGGGTTTCAGGGTGCTGGAATGAGGCGAGGGGGGTCAGGGAGGGGTTTAAGGGGTCCGGGGAGGGGTTTGAGGGGTCCAGGGACAGGGTTGGAGGGGCTGGGATGGGTTTTAGGGGACTAGGGATGGGTTTTAGGGGTTCTGGGAGGGGTTTGGGGGGTCCAGGCTTGCGGAGACCAAGGAAGGGTTTTAGGGGTATCATCAGGGGTGAGTTTTGTGATTGTAGGGAGGGAAACAGGGAGGGAACCCTCCAAACTCCCCTCCCAGAGGCCCCCAGAATGCCCTGAGACCCCCAGACCCCCCAGAGCCCCTCACTGACCCACGTAGGTCGCCTTGTCTGTCACCATGTACTTGTTGTGGTTCACGCGGGCAAAGGGGATCCGGGACTGACGGGGGTCCTCGGGCACCAGGAACAGCCTCTGGGGGGCACAGGAGACCATCACCCCCCCCCCCCAAGGGGCCGTCACCCCCCCCAGGGGTCTACCACACCCCCCAGGGCACTATCACCTCCCAAGGCCACTGTCACCCCCCCAATGACACCGTCACCCCCCCACTGTCTCTGTCAGCCCCCCAATGGCACTGTCGCCCCCCAAGGCCACTCATCACCCCCCTGTCACTGTCACCACCATTACCCCTCAGAGGCCACTCGTCACCCCCCCAACGTCACCGTCACCCCCCAAGACCAGTCATCCCCCCACCTTGGTCACCGTGTCCCCCCTCCCGTTGTCACCCACCACCTGCACGTCGAAGCCGGTGCTGCCGTTGGCGAGGGCGGCGAGGGAGTGCAGGAAGGGGAACATTTGGTGGTTGCTGTGCTCCCAGCACCCCACCAGCAGCCGCACAGCCACGCCCCTCTCCACCATGGCACGGCGCAGCTGTTCGTCGATAGGTGGCCAGAAGCGCTCGGGCCGCGAGAACTCGGTGCCGGGCAGGTAAGTCATCACCGCCACATCCACGAAGGCAGCGGCGCCGTTGATGACGTCCAGCAGTGCGGCCAGGTCGGCAGTGCGGCCCTCAGCGCACAGCGGGGGAGGGGAGCTCTGCCAGGGGTGCCCAGGATGGGGGGATGACCCAACGTGACCCAACAGGACCCAACGTGACCCCCCCCCCCAGCAGGTGGGGTGTGTACGGAGAAGTAGACAGCGGTGTCGGTGCCACTGAGTGTCAGCACCAGCGGCGTCTTCAGGTTGAAGGAGGTGGAGAAATTCTCTGGCCACGGGGATGGGATGGAGGCTCCCGGCACGCCCAGGGCCCAGTAGGCCTCAAAGATCTAGGCCAAGTCCTGGACCAGGCATCTGCAGTTGTAGACAGTGGCACTGACCTCCTTTACCTGTGGTGGGTTTGGGGTCACTCCGTTGGGTTTGGAGCAACCCCGTTGGGTTTGGGGTCACCCCATTGGGTTTGGGGCAATCCCATTGGATTTGGGGTCACCTTGTTGAGTTTGGGGCAACCCTGTTGGGTTTGGGGCCAAGCTGTTGGGTTTGGGGTCACCCCGTTGGGTTTGGGGTCACCCCGTTGGGTTCAGCACCCTCTGTTGGGTTCCCCACCCCGTCCAACCCCACCCCCCTGGGTGAGGGACCTCCAGTCGGTAGGGATGGTGGTTGCCATTGAATTATTGCACCACGGCGAAGAGGTCCCGCGGTAAAGCGGTTTGTTTGCAGTAGCGTTGTGGGGCGTAAACAGAATGGGTTGAGTATACCGGTGAAAAATAACACAGGCAGTGGCGGGGAGCGAACCTAACAAATCAATCTCTTGAAAAGGAATGTCAATAAAATTAAGTGCTGCAATGGTTTGGGCGAGATTTGGAGAATTAAGTGGGATGGCTCCTTTGTTGCGGGTTTGGGATACAAAGGAGTTCCACTCCACAGGGGTGATGGGAATCCCCACGAGGCATGTGCGAAATGGACTCCCCGCACTAGCCAAGGCCAGGCACAAGGTGTCCGTGCCTGTAGCCTTGGCCAGCGTTGCCCACAAGTTTTCTCCAGGCTGACTCATCCACTCCCGCAGAGGTAGCATGCCACAGAGAGGGACGAGTCCGAGGATGACGACGCCGAAGAGCGAAGTTGACTTATCGTGGTTCCTGCACAGTTCACTCGTGATGTATTTTAACACTCTTGGCTGGGACCCACTTTGGCCCGTCCGGACCTGAAATACAGGTGTAGCCCTTCCCCCAGGTGATCAAGGGGAAAGGGCCCGTCCATGTTTCAGTTAGTGGGTCCCGGTACAGGATCTTAGCTTTTAGAGAGGTTACAGTAGTGGAGCTTGATCCAAAATGGCGATCTGCTGGACTTCTGTTTGCGTGAGTGTCTGATTCCTCCAGCAGATTCAAAAAATTTAAAACATACAGAATTTTATCTAATTTCTCTTGGGGGGACAGGCCAATACTCCCCCTTTTTTGTTTTTTTTTAATAAATTTGTGATGTTTTGGTGGGCACGCTCCACTATACCCTGCCCTGTGGGATTGTGAGGGATCCTGGTGGTATGGTGTACTCCCCACTGTTCAAAAAACTGTTTCGTGTCTGCAGACATGTAGGAGGGCCCGTTGTCTGTTTTTGTTTGCTTTGGGACACCCATCCTCGCGAATGCAGACAGAAGGTGTCTTTTTACATCACGGCTCTTCTTACCAAAATACGCGGTGGCCACAGTCATTTTTGAGAAGGTGTCAATGGACACATGCACATATTTTAGTCTGCCAAATTCAGAGATGTGCATGACATCTGATTGCCAGATTTCTAATGCTGAAAGACCTCTCGGATTGGTTCCTTCCGGGACAACTGGCGTGATAATCTGACAATCAGGGCACGTTTTCAAAATTTCCTTTGCTTGCGATAATTTGAGGCCAAAATGTTTCTGTAGTGACCATGCATTTTGGTGGAAGAACTCGTGAGAAATCTTAGCTTGTTGGTGTAAATTGGGAGTAACCACCATACCTGCCAGATGGTCGGTAAGCTGGTTTCCCTCCGCCACAGGACCTGGTAGAGCGGTGTGTGACCTGGTATGGACAATAAAAAAGCCAAATTGTCTATTCTGAATTAAAAATAGCAGTTTAGTCAGCAATTCAAATAAACTCCGATTGGACACATCTTTTAGATATGAATTTTCAATACGTTTGACCACACCAACAACATAGGCCAAATCTGAAACTGTGTTAATTGGCTCACCACAAAAAATTTGGGAAGCTCGCACAACTGCCAAAAGTTCCACAATTTGGGGAGAACCTTGTACTTTATGTATATTGTGAAGCCAATTGTCTTTTTCTCGCCAAATTACAACCGCATTGCCAGTTCTCCCAGAGCCATCAGTGAATATGGTTTTAGCATCTTTTATGGGCAAATCTGATTGAACAATCTTTAGTTTCAGTGGAATTTTGATTAATCTCTGAATAAATGGGCACGCCGGGAGGTGTAGCCGAATTTCTCCCAGGTAGCCTCCGATGGCGATTTGAAAACCGATGGAAGTTTGCAACAGTTGTTCTAGGTGTTCAGAAGTCAGTGGGAGGTAGATAAAATCCAGTTCCTCACCACTGAGTTCTAAACACCTAGTGCGACCTTTGAATATTATCTTACCAATCATTTCTGAGACGGTGGTGATCGTCTTGCCGAATTGGTGCGGGAGGAATATCCACTCCCACAAACAGAAGTCCTTTTTGTCGCCAGTAAACTGGTCTAGAAGGTCGAAAGGCTGTCTCTCTTCCCTTACGATTACCAAGGAGGATGGCAGTCCCTCCATCCTCCTACACGATTGTCTTTCGGACACTTTCTTTTCACCAGTGGATAGGGCCTTCATTGCGTCTGATGTTAAGTGACGAGGGGAGGACAGGTCAGCATCTCCTCGGAGCAGCTCGAACAGTGGGTGCAGATCATCGGTTGTGATCCCCAGCACAGGTCGGATCCAATTGATCGCTCCCAGTAGTTTTTGGAGGCCGTTTAATGTCTGGACTCGCTTGTCAATTTCGATTGCCTGAGGTCTGATGGCTTTTTCTGTAATTTTGAGTCCAAGATACCTCCAGGGTGCTTCCCTTTGAACCTTTTCAGGGGATGTTTCCAGTCCTTTATCTTTTAGAGCCTAAATAGTTGAATTTAACGTTTTATTCACAGCCGATTGAGATTTGGCACAAATCAACACATCATCCATATAATGGAAGATGATCGATTGTGGGTATTTCTGCCGAATTGGACGCAACACTTCTGCCACGTACATCTGACAGAGCGTTGGGGAATTTTTCATCCCCTGGGGAAGCACCTTCCACTGGAACCTGTGGTGAGGTTCACAGGCGTTGATGGCAGGGACAGAAAATGCAAATCAGACCGAATCAGCCGAATTTAAGTATATTTGGAAGAAGCAGTCCTTTATGTCAATGACCACTAGGGGCCATTCAGCAGGGAGCATAGATGGTGACGGCATTCCCTGCTGGAGGGCTCCCATTGGTTCCAGGACCTCATTAACTTTGCGCAGGTCCTGGAGAAATCTCCAGGAACCTGAGGACTTTTGAATGACAAACACTGGAGTATTCCAGGGACTGGTGGAAGACTCCAGGTGTCCTTTGGTCAATTCCTGATTCACTAAATCATTTAAAATCTGCAGCTTTTTTCTTGGTAGGGGCCACTGATCAACCCAAACTGGCACATCAGTTTTCCAGCTCAGTTTGGGGAACTGCATCACTTCAGTGATCCCACCTAAAAATTTTCTTCAGGAGACAGGGTTCTCAAAGAGAGCTCCCACTGCTCCATAGCGTCCTGTCCCCAAAGTGTGATTGGTATGTTCAAGATATATGGTTGGAGGGATGCTGGTCTGCCCTCCGGCCCATAAACAGTAAGTACCTCCTTGCTTCTGACTGGGTATTGTGTTCCCCCCCGCCGCTAACTTGCACGTATGCCATCTGTGCGGGCCACCCATGCGGCCAGTCCTTGGAGGCGACGATGGTAACGTCTGCTCCCATGTCCAAGAGTCCTTCTACTTTGACTCGCTGCGGATGTCTGGGCTGTGAATAATAGATTTGACATGTTAATAGAGGGCGAGAGGATTTGACAGTTGTTGACCATAGGACTTCCTTCTCGTCCTTCCTCCTCTGCTCCTTGTCGAAAGACAGCACACGCAGCAAGTCATCCATGGATATCATCTTGGCCACGGGAAAACGGTCCTCCAGCTGCACAGGGGGAGCATGAACATATAAACAGACAGCGATGTTAGTATCTGTAAGCCCAGTCAGAAGGGGAGGCACTACCATAGTGCCTTTATCCACGGCTGAAAAGTGTGAGGTAATCAAATAAGTGGCATCAGGGTCGACCGTTGTTGATGGTTGAACCCTGGCGAGTTGCTCATATGAGCTAAGGTGAAGGGAGGGGTGAACAACCGACAAGATGACCCAGGGGAGTGGAGAACACTGGTTCGCCACCGGGACCGGGTCAGGGAGTGGCCGCCGAACTACGGGGTAGCTGGGCGCGATGGTTGGCGCAGAATCGAGCGCACGTGGGGGGCAACTTCTGTCATCGCGCTCCCCCGAGCGCTCAGCTCCCCGTTTCCCGCCGGCCCGCACTCACATGACTGAAGGTCCGGTAGTGACGAAAAGGTTACTCGCTTTCGTAACCTGGGTGATCGGCGCGGAGGGAGAGGTTCACCGTTGATGTTCGTGAGCGATCGGCAGCTGGAGGTCCAGTGCCGTCCCTTCCCGCACCTACGACACAAGGTTTTGGGTAAGTCGGGTGTGGATTGAGACAATTGGGGACAATGTTTTTTAAAGTGTCCCTTCTCCCCACACTCAAAGCAATGGTTAGGACCAGAAAATGCGGCAGCCAATAGACGTGCTTTATGGGAGTTCGATCCTATATTTTTGCACGCTTCTATCATCTCTAGTAGAGTGGGATCTTTCAAAAGCTTAAGTGCTTTCTGGCAGTCCTCGTTAGCCTTTTCGATGAGCAATTTATTAAATAGAATTTCTTGGCATTCTTTTTGAGGAACTTGCCGGGACAAGTCAGGGGACATTCCTGACACCCTCACCCAACACCTCATCCCTGTAATTTAAACTAAGAAGGGAGGAATAACATCTGGAAGTGTTGAGAAACCCGATTAACATCATGGGACTCACACTCTTTACCTCCCAGAGATTCGTTTACCGCCGTCTCAAAGACTTTGTAACAGAGCACGGTCACCCGCTTGATAAGAAATCAGCGAAAGCTCTCGCCAGATGGCTTGACCGCAATGGTCACCAAGTTAGCGATAATACGTCATTTGATAAGTGGCAAGCCATCGGGTTCCAGCTATGGCGGGAGAGCGGCAAGGGTGACCGGTTCGCTAAGGGGGCGCTTATAGCCTGGAGGCTTGTTCTGATGGTGCTTCAGCACCAGATGATGAGCAAGAACATCAGCAATAACATCCAAGGTGCTGAATCCTCCAAGTTGATAGAAGAAAATAAACCAAGTGCAGAGAAGGACATAGAAAACACGGGCAAGGACACTAAGAGTACTGGCACTGACACCTTCCACTCAGACAAGGACACTGCAAGTTTCCATCAAAATGGAGGGAGGGAAAAGAAGGACATCAGCTGTACTGCACAAGATGGCGGGCGGGAGACGGACAGCGAGTCCCAAGATGGCGGGAGGGCGCGAAGAAGAGGATCGCGGTGATTTCGAAATGGCGTCGAGGAGGCGGGGCCCCGGGTTTCGTGGGAAAAATCGACGCAGGAAAAGCAGAGGCGGGCACTTGTAATTCCACCCACAGCGCCGCCTCCGCGAGTGGAGCCCCTTCCCAGACACGCCTTCTTCTACACTCACCTCCACCACTCCAGTCTCCTCCCCAGAGCCATCTCCCTCCCGGAAACCACGGGGTGCAGTGGGCGGGGCAAGGGCAAAGGCCCAGGTCAACATCCGCCAAGATGGCCGCGCCTGTAAGGCCCAGGCCACCGAGGCCTACCCCGCCTGCCGGCATCCTCACTCCGATTGTCACTGGGCGCTGTACTCCCCGGAAGAGCCATCTGCCGCTCCGGATATCTGGAGAGCCTTCCGGGAGGAGGCGGCATGCGCCAAAGACACGGAGTTTTTACGGGCTTTTTCCGTATACAATGACGAGGGTAAAGCACCCGAATGGCATCCAATTTCGTACCCCATGCTGAAAGATATAAAGAAAGCCATTGTGGAGTATGGGTTGGGCGCCCCCTTTACCCTGGGGCTACTTGAATCCTTTTTCTTGGCTTATGCATTAATTCCATTTGACATAAGGGCAGTGATGGGAGGATTGTGAACAACCGTACAAGCCTCTGTTTTTGAGGCGGAGTGGAGAAAGCGAGTAGTAACCTTTGTGAAGAGGAGAGGCATCCCCCCACTGCAAGCCATAGACGTGCTTTATGGTGAGGGAGATTACGCTCGTAGAGGGGATCAAGCACGATTGGATCCTAAATTGTTAGACGAATCTAAAGAATTGACATTAGAGGCTGTAAAGAAGGTGGCCGACACTTATGTGCTGACCCTCTCCTTTACAATGATTAATGAGGGCCCGAAAGAACAATTTACAGATTTCATAACTCGGCTGAAAGAGGCTATTGCCCGGCTAACTCAGTCG
This sequence comes from Manacus candei, assembly GCF_025592945.1. NCBI lineage: Eukaryota > Metazoa > Chordata > Aves > Passeriformes > Pipridae > Manacus > Manacus candei. The sequence continues at coordinate 50,979 of NW_026138326.1, forward strand.
GTAGAGCATGAGACTCTTAATGTCAGGGTCGTGGGTTCGAGCCCCACGTTGGGCGCCACTTGCCACGACCCGCGGGGAAAAGGAATGGGGACACAGCACTGCAAAAAGGGTTCGGGACACAGCAGAGGTCCGGCGAAGCAATGCTGATTTTATTGGGGGTAACAGTAACGTATATAGGGCAGGTTCAAGGGTGGAGTTTGGACTAGGGAGGAGTATAAGACTGACAACTCAGGGATGAATGTGATTGGGTAACCGGGCAAGGAGGGGAGGAGTTTTGATGTAACCGGGGTTGTAACTTCTGCGCCATGCTTGAAATTGTTCCCACTCAGCTTTATGTTCTCCAACACTGGGCAGGCTGGGAATTGAGTGGAACCATGGAAAAACCCTTGTTAGAGAGAAAATTGGGTGACCCGAGTCCTGGATGCTTTTAGGAAAGAGGTCTGAACATTTCTTGACTAATGGAAGGGCTGACTTTTTTATTCTTGACCTTTCCAGTTCTCCATTTGGGGGCAGGATGTCCTCTGGGCCAATGTTTTGTTCCCTTTGCAGTGAGTGCAGCCTCAGAGGGCTGAGCCCTCTCTGGCTGGGCTTGGCCTCTCCTGCAGAGACTCAGGCCTGGCTGGGCTGCCCCAGGCAGACGCTGCAGGAAGAAGAGCTCAGGCCGCCTGGGTCTGGTGTCCCTGGGGCTCAGCCTGTGCCCCATTGCTGGGCAGGGGCTGAGCCCCACCTCTGCCTCGGGGCCTTGGCCAAAGGGCTGCCAAGGAAGAGGCCCAGGAGCCTTGGGGCCTGCCCAGCTTTCCTCCTCCCTGGGGGCTGTCAGACCTCCCCTGACACCGTGTGGGCCCAAGGCCTTGCTGGCTTCGCGCTCACGGCCCGCCGGCACCATCCCAGCGGCCTGACCCCCCTCCTTCCCCTCTCTCCAGCCTCTCCTGCCTTTTCTGGCAAGGGGCCAGCCAAGGCAAACCCCGGTTCTCAGCAATGGCACCTGTGGCGCGGCTGCAAGGCTCCAGTGGGCCAGGCAAGAGCAGGAGCACCGAGAGCCTGAGGAGCCAGGAGATGCCCTGGCTGGGCATGGTGCTGCTGCGGGACGAGCTGACACCTCTGCACAGTCTCTGCCCGTCCCTGCCAGCCGACTTCTGCCCAGGCTCTAGGCACGGGGACGCAGCACTGACACTTTTCAGCCCCCGCGCTGTTCCACAGAGGTTGTGATGTCACAAGGCCCTTGCCTGGCAGCCAGGAGATGGGCAAGGCAAGGCAAGGATGGAGCCTCTGAGCCACCAGCACGCTGTCCCCAAAGGCTGGGGTGGCACAGAAGCCCAGAGTCCCTGAGCTTGGCAGAGACTTGTGAGATCAACCGGCGTCCAGCCTACGCCCCATCCCCAGCACGTCAAGCAGAGCACGGCACTCAGTGCCATGGCCAGTCTTTGCTTAAACACCTCCAGGGACGGTGACTCCACCACCTCCCTGGGCAACCCAAAAAGGTCTGAGGCATCATACCACTTCTTTTACAGTTCTATCACAACTTTTTATAAGTCAATCATATTATATTATAGAGCTCCATTTCTATGTTGGTTATGTACACCTTTTATATATCTTTATATACCTTTTATATACCTTTATATACTTTTTATATACACTCTTTCTGATCCAGGCCAGCCTGCCCTTGGCCTTCTTGCCCACCCGGGCACCCGCTGGCTCAGGTTCAGCCTCTGTCCACCAGCACCCCCAGGGCCTCTCCCACGGGGACCCTTTGCAGCTCCTCTGCCCCCGGCCTGGAGCTGCAGGGGGTTATTGTGGCCACAGGCCCCAAAGGCACCAAAGGCACTCTTGAACCTCATGCCCACGGGCTCGGCCCAGAGGTCCAGCCTGTCCAGGTCCCTCTGCACAGCCTTCCTGCCCTCCAGCACATCCACACTGCAAGCCAGCCTGGGGTCCGCTGCCAATTTGCTCCTGGAAGACTCAATGCCCTCCTGCACATCCCCACAAAAAATAGGCAACAGGACTGGGCCTGTTACCCAACAAGTTCTAGTGCTTGACAAAGGAGCCCACCCAGCAGTGGGGAGAAACTGCTGGCAGGAGATTGAATGGGGGCAAGAGACAATGGATGATGGACAAGTTCTGGGCCATGGCCATTTGTTAGAAAAACAAAGCAAAAGTTTAAGGCCTGCCATATTTCAGTGGTCAGAGACATGGCAGAGAAATCTATTTTTGGGACCTGGACACCAAGAAGGCAGAATTTCTAAACCACAAAGACCCTTAGAGAAACCAGAGATGAAGGCAAAACTAACACAGACAGTTACTGAGGCTCTCCCTATCTAGGAAAAAGAATAGAAAAGGACAAAAACTGTGGACTAAGCCTCATGCAAAGTGAGAAATCAAGAGTCAATAAAAGAGAGAATAAGAATTCCTGCAGAGAACTGGTAAGCCAATGGACAGGAATTCGTTTGTCTGCTAAAATGTAAAAAGAGTTAAAAGTTTTGAGAACTGATGTACAGGTGTTAGAGAGCAATTCCTGTGTCCCTTCAGTGCTGAATGAAGTAGGGTCACCTCTGGAACCCAACCAACTGCTCAGAGATTTTATTCCCCGGCTTTCGCTGACAGTTTCTGGGGACCCACATGAGACAAAGCAGCGCCGACAGGGCAGAGCAGAGGAATCGTTGGCCCTGCAGCGTGTACCAAAGGAGTTTTGGGGAGATCTTCCAATTCCCTGGTCTGGGGAGTTCACCACGCCTTCTTTTGTGAGAAAAAGAACAGGCCATGAATTTTGGGTACTTGATTTTAAGGCCTTTTGCCTGCACATAAGGCACAGCAATGGGAAGGAGGCAGCGTGAGGCTGAGAGGTTTCTGTCATGGTTTGTGGGCTTGGGTGAGATTGGGCCAGAATTACAGGACACCTGTAAAATCTGGGCTTTGGGAAAGGTTGGGGAGGGTTGGGAAAGGTGTTCAAAGGGTGGTTTTGCCTGAGGTGTTAAACATGGGAGCGGGTCTGTCTTCCCAATTCCCAAGAGAAGAGATCCCAGAAAGCTCCCATGCAGGTTGTGTTTTAAGGAACAGAAGAGACCAAGGGTAAGGGGTTTCTTTCCTGGAGGGAAGGGCTGTCGTTCACTTGCAGGAGCCCTGCGCTGAAATTGCCAGTCTGACTGCCCAAACTGAACACAGCTGAAGATTCCTGCCAGACAAAAGGTGGCAGGAAAGAAAGCTCTTGCTGCCCATGGAGTGCCCAGGGTGGCCCCGCAACTGCATGTGAAACCCGAAGGTTCCAGGCTTTCTTTCCTGGGGGAAAGGCCGTGACATCCCAAAGAGTCCTGTGGCAGACAGGTGGGGCTGCACTGTGGGGGTGTGAGGTGTTGGTTCTTTGGTTTCCAGGGGCTATTCCAGAATGGAGAGGACAGACTGTGACATCACAAAGGGGCCCATGGCACACGGGTTGGGCTGCATTCTGACCTTGTGGGGTGTTGGTTCTTTGGTTGCCAGGGCCCATTCCAGAATGGAGAGGACAGGCTGTGACATCACAAAGGAGCCCTTGGCACACGGGTGGGGTTGAACTGTCTCATGGTGGGGGCTTGGTTCTTTGGTTTCCAGAGGCTATTCTGGAATGGAGACGATAGGCCAGAATGGATAGGACAACAAAAGGGCCCAAAGCACATGGGTTGGTCTGCACTATGGTGTGGGGTGTTGGTTCTTTGGTTTCCAGGGCCTATTCTGGAATGGAGAGGACAGGCTGTGACAAGAAGTGCCTGTCAGAACTGCAAAGACAGACGTACAAGAATCTTCTGTGGGCATATTCTCTGTTCTGCCCCGCAGACCCTTGTGTTGGGGTGAAAACACAGCCTCTCTGCTTCCCTCTCCTGAGGGACTTTTTCTTAGACATCCCTTTCCCCTACACTCCTTTCAAAAGCCCTCCTGGCAATTCCCAAGCCTGTACCCAGCTCTCATCCCCTGTCTGTCCTCTTCCCAATCCCCTGGTCAATCCCAACATCCCAGGACAGGGATCCCAGTTGCTTGGCTGCACTCCCACCTAGTTCCATATGCTGGGCCATGATATCCCAGCACTGGAGCAGCCAGGTCAGCAGGGGCTCTCCCAGCTGGAGGCTGAAATCTTTTCACATCTCTCACAGCTCAGCCGGGGATGGGGATCTGGTGATTATCTCTGGCCCTGCCTCTTGCTCCTGTTCTGAGGGCTCTGCTTCCCCTTCCTCCCTCACTAACTGAGCTGATTTGGTCTTGGATTTCTTCTGTAGAGGGGCAGCTGCTACTGGCACAGGTTGTTCCTCTGCAGTTTGAGTGGCCACAGCACCTCTTGGTCTCCTTTCCTCCTCCTCCCCCTGAGGGCACTGGGTCTTAGTTAAACAAGATTACAACTTAGAAATTAAGAGACTTCAGGTGGAAGTGTGGAAAAGGAAAAGAAACAGCTTATTATTAAGAAAATCTGAATAAACAACAAATGGTGCAACCAAAAACTTTCAGAAGAAACAAAACAAAGTCCCAAATCCCCAGGTGTGGGGGAGAAACTGTCCCGGCAGTTCAAAGCTCTCTCAGCCCCGTGTGCTCGCAGCCAGCAGTGAAGGAGTCCCTTTTCCCAGGGCAGTCCCCAAAGCAGAACACCTCGCTCCCAGATGGGTCGGGCTCTCTCTCTCTCTCTCTCTCGGTCGTTCTCCACGAGGTGTCCCGTGGGGAAAAAACTTCCTCTCAGGAAAAGAGAACAAGGTGGCCAAAATCAGCTCCCGCTCTGTCCGGTCCCGGACAAACCCCAAAAGCCCCCGAACAAAGGACCCCCCGCCCTCCCCGCGGCCACCGCGGTGTCCCCGAGAGCCGCCCTCCCCCCACTGCCCCTGCCCAGCGCCTGCGGCTCCGCTCCAACCCACCCCATCCCGGGAGACACAGATGGGAATGGGGGGACACTGGGAAACAATTCCAACACCTCTTTTCAAACCTCTGACACCTGGTTCCCAGACATTCCCAAAGAAGGGGCTTCCCGTGGCCTCGAGCCAGGGACCCACCTTTGTATTGAACCAACTCCTGGAGAGACACGTTCCCATCCCTGTCCCCATTCCCATTCCTGGGGTTCCCATCCCTGTCCCCATTCCCATTCCTGGGGTTCCCATCCCTGTTCCCATTCCCAATTCCTGCTGTGCCAACCTGCTCCCAGTGTCCCCATCCCTGTCCCCACTATCCCTATCCTGGTCTCCCATGTCCCCATTCCCATTTCCGGTGTCTCAAATCCCAATCCTGGTGACTCCAACCTGCTCCCAGTGTCCCCATTCCCATTCCTGGAGTTCCCATGCCCATTCCTGCTGTCCCCAACCTGCTCCCCCTGTCCCCATCCCTGTCCCCAGTGTCCCTATCCCAACCCTCCTGTCCCCATTCCTATCCCTGGTTCCCACAGAGGAACTGCCCGATGCCGGAGGAGGAGCCAGGATTTCTTGCCCAAAGCAGGAGATTTTCACACCCAAATTAAAGCCTCAGGAATAATTGTGGTCCTGGGTTTCACACGGGAAAAAGTAGGAAGTTGATCCATGGGGAAGAGCCGCAGGGGGGCCGGGGTGGGTGGGAGCAGCGGGATGAGCTCTGCCAGCAGCTCCTGCCTTTCCGCAGGGAGAGGGAAGGGGCGGATCCAGCTCCAGGATTGGTCAGGTTGTAATTCCTGCTGGGATGAGAGCGGGGAAAGGAGTCACCATGTCCCTGTTCCCATCCTAGGGGATAGATCTGGCTGTGGAGCCCAGGGAGAGTAGGAACCTCTCCAGAATCCCACCTGATCCTGCTTTGTCCATCCCACCCCAATCCCACTCCATCCATCCCACCCTAATGCCACTCCAGAATCCAGCCCTGATCCCAGTCCACAATTCCACCTGATCCCACTCTGGAATCCTGCCCTGAGCTGCAATCCCCTTCCAATCCCACTGCAGCCATTAGGCCCCCATTCCCCTCTGGAATCCCGGCATCCATCCTGGGATCCCTGCACAGAGGATCTGGATCCACACACGCTGCTGGGACTCACTGGTGGGCGCGGGGTCGTATCCATTCCCCTCCCTCTTCCCTATGGAAAGAAAGTGGGATCAGCACCCGTGGCACAGGATCCCCGGAATGCTGCCGGGCGGATCCGTGCCCCTTGCCGACCCCCATCCCGGGAGTTACCGGATCGGAGCTTCCAGACACCGACTGCCACGAGGCCGATGATGATGATGATGGCAGCGATGACAGACACAGTGTCCTAGTTAGAACAGCTGGGACCGATTCCTCACTGGATGGGTGTAGCCCAAAAGTGTGTATTCTATGGCCTTCCATGCCATTTTCCCAGGAACTGTTGTTGGGGGGGGGGTCTGCAGGGTGGGGGGGGTGTTCCTGTCCTCATACCCTTTTATGGAATTCCCTGCTCTGAGCATCCTCATATCGTTTTATGGAATTCCCTGCTCTGAGCATTCTTATATCCTTTTATGGAATTCCCTGCTCTGAGGGAAGAACTAGGCATCCTTTTATGGAATTCCCCACTCTGAGGAAACGACTGACCATTCCTGCCTGAACTGGAGAATATATAAACCTGGAGTTTCAGAACCTTTCCACCACTAGTGGGATCCAGAGGAAGGCTGCAGCTCAGCACTCTCAACCAGACTGAGACCACCACCCTCAACTGGACTGCAATCACCACTTCTGACCAGACTGCAACAGCTCTCCCACCAGCAGGTTTTTTCCCCTCTCCCTTTACTTTGGACTCAGGGGGGGGGCAAGGAAAACCACTTTGTTCATGCCCCAGGGTACTGGGTTATACATTTGGGTTTTGTGGGTTAAAATCAATTGCTTGTCTGTATAATCAGACTTATTGGGCAAGGGGGGCCCAAGGGGGGCCCAAGAAGGGCCCAAGGGGGGCCCAAGGAGGCTGGTCCAGGGGGGGAAGGGCTGCAGGGGGCGGATCCCGGAGGAGGAAACTCGCCAAAAGCGGCGGCCCAGCCGAGGGAGGAGCCGAGCGGGAGCACAAAGAAGAGCAGCCAAAAGGTCCTGGCGGTGGCTGGGCAATGGCGGGGGGGGCGAGAGCGGTTTGGGGGCCCCCGTGAGAGCCGGGGGGGAACCCCGGTAGCCGCGGAGTGGGGAGAGCGGAGAGGGGCGATCCCGGAGCTGGGGGACCCCCGGAATGCTGGAGGGGGGGGAGCAGAGAGGGAGCGCCGGGCCCCTTAAGCGGGGGTCCCGGAGAGGGGGAAGGCCTTGGAGTGTGGAGAGGAGGGGGGGCCTTGAGGCGGGGTGGGAGCCGAGAGCGCCAAGAGGTTTGCGAGGGTGGGAGCCGAGAGAGGAGGGTCGGCCGGCCCCGGGAGGCAGAGTGGGGAGAAGTGAGCCCTGGGACCCCCCTGGCAACACTCAAGGGGACCCCGGAGAGTGGGAACCCCCCGGAGCCGCGGGACCCCCGGCAGCCCGGAGAAGGGGGACCCCCAATGCAGGCAGAAGTGCCATCAGGCCAGACAGGGGGGACCCCCCTAACCCCAGAGAGCAGAGAGGGGGAACTCCTTGGAGGGGTTTTTTAGCTGAATGTTGGTGTTTTGGGGGTTTTTATGGACACAAGATGCCCGGTGAGTCCTAGAGCTGGACTTGGGCAGGAGGAACCCCCAAGGCAAAGCACTCACCCCTTGTTTTCCCCCCCCATCAGGATTTCTGCTTCCCAAAGCTTGGGCGGATGGAGGAGGAGGCTGCGAGGAAGAGGAAGATGCCTTGGGCCCCCCAGGCAGGTGAGGAGGAAGTCAGTGCCCCTTTGGGTGGGTCTTTTGTCTTTTGTGGCCGTCCTGCCGGGACCGGAGTTGGGGGGATGTCCTTGGGCTTCCCTGTGGGCCGGAGGCAAATCCCCTGCGTGTCCTTGTTGGTTCCTGCCCCAGGCCCCGAGGTGAGGCCGGAGAGCGCGGAGGACAAATCCCCCCGGCAGAGCCTGGTGGGAGAGGCCGTTTTGAAGGGCTCCCCGGCGCAGGAAGGCAGCGGGGAGGAAAAGGGCCGGAGATGCCCCCGCAGGAGGGGCTGCAAAGCCAGCCCAGGGGGCTGTGAGGAGGAAAGAGCCAGCGTGTGCCGGGAAGGCGGCCGGAGCTTGAGGCGGAGCTGCGAGCTGGTGGTCCCTGAGCAGCCTCCCAGCAGGGAAAAGCACTTCAGGTGCTTGGAATGTGGGAAGAGCTTCAGCAAGAGATCCAGCCTCCTCAGCCACCAGCGCATCCACAGTGGAGAACGGCCCTACACGTGTGAGGAGTGTGGGAAAAGCTTTAGGCATAGATCCAACCTCCACACCCACCGTCGCATCCACAGTGGGGAACGGCCCTACACGTGTGGTGAGTGTGGGAAGAGCTTCAGGCACAGCTCTACCCTCCACAACCACCGTCGCATCCACAGTGGAGAAAGGCCCTACATGTGTGAGGAATGTGGGAAGAACTTCAATCAGATCTCCGCCCTGCTCCGACACCAGATGATCCACAGCGGGAAAGGCCCTACATGTGTCAGGAATGTGGGAAGAGCTACACACAGAGCTCCCACCTGCTCCGACACCAGATGATCCACAGTGGGAACGGCCCTACACGTGTGCGGAGTGTGGGAAGAGCTTCAGGGACAGCTCCAGCCTTTGCAAACACCGTTGCATCCACACCAGGGAATGGCCCTACAAGTGCTTGGAATGTGGAAAGATCTTCAGCACAAGCACCAAGCTGCTCAGCCACCAGCACATCCCCACTGGGGAACAGCCCTACACGTGTAGCGAACGTGGGACAGCTCCACCCTCTACACCCACCTTCGCATCCACATCAGGGAGAGGCCTCACAAGTGTGGGGAGTGTGGGAAGAGCTTCAGGGACAGCTCTGCCTTGACCTCCCACCAACGGACCCACCGGTAAGAGAAGCCCCGAGTGCCCCGACTGCGGGAAGAGCTTCGGCCGCTGCTCCAACTCCATCAGCCATGGGAGGACCCGCGTTGGATGATCCACAGGGACCCCCGTTGGGCACAGACCTGGTGTGCTGGTTTAAAGGTAAACCAGCAGGGGAAATGACAGCGGTGACCCCTAGAATGGGATGGAACACCTGGACTGGGAATGAAAATGCCTGGAATGGGAATGGGGACATCAGGAATGGGATGGGGACAATAGCAATGGGATGGGAACACCAGGAATGGAAATGGGAACACCTGGAATGGGAATGGGGACTTTGGGAGCAAACTGGGGACACTAGGAATGGGAATGGGGGCAGCAGGAATGGGAATGGGGACACGTGGAATGGGGAAGGAACACCTGGAATGGGAATGGGAACACCTGGAATGGAAATGGGGACACCAGGAATGGGAATGGGAACACCTGGAACTGGAATGGAAACACCTGGAATGGGAATAGGAACACCTGGAATAGGAATGGGGGCAGCAGGAATGGGAATGGAAACACCTGGAATGGGAATGGGGACACCTGGAATGGAAATGGGGACACCTGGAATTGGAATGGAGACACGTGGAATGGGAACACCTGGAATGGGAATGGGAACACCTGGAACTGGAATGGAAACACCTGGAGTGGGAACACCTGGAATGGGAATAGGAACACCTGGAATGGAAATGGGGACACCTGGAATTGGAATGGAGACACCTGGAATGGGAACACTAGTAATGGGAATGGGAACACCTGGAATGGAAATGGGGACACCAGGAATGGGAATGGGAACACCAGGAATTGGAATGGAGACATCTGGAATTGGAATGGGAACACCTGGAATGGAAATGGGGACACCAGGAATGGGAATGGGAACACCAGGAATGGAAATGGGGACACCTGGAACTGGAATGGAAACACCTGGAGTGGGAACACCTGGAATGGGAATGGGGACACCAGGAATGGGAATGGAAACATTGGGAATGGGAATGGGAACATCAGGAGCAGGTTGGGGACACCAGGAATGGGAATGGGATCACCTGGGATTGGAATGGGGACACCTGGAATGGGAATGGGAACATTGGGAGCAGACTGAGCACACCAGGAATTGGCAGGGGGACACCTGGAATGAGAATGGGAACACCTGGAATGGGAATAGGGAAAACAGAGGTGGGATGGGAACACCTGGAATGGGAATGGGGACAATAGGAATGGGAACGGAGATACCTGGAATATGAATGGGAACACCAAGAACTGGGAATGGGGAAAACAGGAGTGGGATGGGAACACCAGGAATGGGAGGAGCGACAATAGGAATGGGAATGGGGACACCTAGAATGGGATGGAACACCTGGAAAGGGAATTGGAACACATGGAATGGGAATGGGAACACATGGAATGGGAATGGGAACACATGGAATGGGAATGGGAACTCCTGGAATGGGAATGTGGACACCTGGAATGGGATGGGAACAACTAGAATGGGATGGGAACACCTGGAACAGGAATGCAAACCCGTGGAATGGGAATGGGAACAGCCGGGCCCGGGCTGTGTCCCTGGGGAAACAGGAGGCCAGGCCCAAAAGAGTTAACTAAGAAATTGGGGCCTGCTAACAAGCTACCAACATCCAAGAGCATCTGTGCTCGTTCTGTTCTACTGACTGGAGCAAAGCTTCAGAGAATAGTACAGGAACATGTCCTAGGCCTCGAGGGGATAAATTAGAGAGACAGCAGGATCAGGGAGACATTGGAATAGGAGGAATAGGCCGGGAGCCAGGGCTTTTTCCAAGCTTCAGTGAGCGGGTCAAGAAGAATGGAAGAGAAGGAAGGTCAAGCTGAGGAAGATGAGTTGAAGCCCCCAGAGCCATGGAGGAAGAGTGGAAGTACCCTCAGGATTGAGGGCCAAGAGAAACACCGCCCCAAGCCCCGCCTGAGCTCCACCTCTACTCCGCCTGTTATTAATATGCAGAGATAGATGTTGTAATCACTTGAATATGCATTTAATCCTAGCTGAAGATTGTAGAAAAATGCTGATTTTGTGTGAAGCCTTCCAGCAAGTTTGTCCAGCGCCAGCTGGCTTGCTCCCAACGTTGAATAAACAAATCCCTTGCTGCTTAAAGATAAAAAAGTCTCTGAGCAGTTTCTCGGACCGATTTTTCGTATTCAGCGCCCAGTCAGTCCCAGGATGATCCCAGTCACTCCTGGTCTCTCCCAGTTGCTCCCAGTTTCCTCCATGTGGTCCCACTCATTCCTAGTTGTCCCCAGAAGCTTCCAGCATGATCCCAGTTGCTCACAGCCACTTCCAGTCATCCCCAGTTGCTTCCAGTATGATCCCAATCACCTCCTGCATGATCCCACTCACTCCTGCTATGATCCCAAGATGACCCCAGTCACCCTCAGTGTGGTCTCAGTTGCTCCCAGCATGGGCCAAGCTCTCAGTTGCCCCTAGCACAGATCCAGTCACTCCAAGTATGATCCCAGTCCTCCCTCCTGACAGTCCCAGTCAATCCCAGTTGCTTCTATTGTAGATCCAGTCACTCACAGTTCCTTCCAGTTGCCCCCAGCCTGGTCCTAATTCCCCTTCACGTAGTCCCAGTCACTCCCAGTATGGTCCCAGTCACCCCCACCATGGTTGCAGACACTCCCAGGATATCCCAGTAGAGCCCTCAGCATGCTCCTAGTCCTTCCCAGTCACTCCCAGATGCCCCAGTAACATTCCAGTTTCCACCAGTATGATCCCAGTGACTCCAAGGCACTCCCACTATATCCTATGTGGCCTCCAGTTGCTCCCAGTAGCTCTCAGTGTGGTTCCAGTTGCTCCCAGTCTGATCCCTGTTGCTCCAGTTCTGGTCCTGGAGGGTCCCAGTGTGCTCAGATCCTGCTCCCGGGGGGGTCCTGCTGGGTCCCAGTCCTGGTCCTGGTGTATCCTGGTGTCCTGGTCCTTCCCAGTCTGTCCCAGTCCATCCCAGTCAGTCCCAGTCCATCCCAGTCAGTCCCAATCCATCCCAGTCCCTTCCCAGTCGTTTCCCAGGTCCTGCCCCCCCGCCCCCCAAGATGCTGACGGGGTCGGGGCTCCGTCTTTGGCTTCGTCTCCCTGGGCCTGCCTGGAATGAAGGGGCCGCTGGGACACTGCGGGACCTCCTGAGACCAAAGGAACCCAGGGAGAATTTGGATACTCCTGGAATCAAGGCACAACTGGGACACTGCAGGGCCCTATGGAAAAAAAGGAACCTTGTGATACTGTGGAATTCATGGCAGGGAGAATATAAACTCCTGCAGGTGGCTGGGGCCAAACACAGACCAAAAGTTTCAGCATAAATTCCCCCTAGTACAGATAAACAAGCGCAGGGAAAGCCCCGCGTGCGCAGAAGAGATGCACTGACATAACCAAGAGGTGGGACTGAGGGCTCTGGCTGGGCGGTGCTGGCCACACCTGCCGAGGTTGAGGGGACTCAACTAATTGTATAAAAGCAGATAGCTCTTTTTTTGGAGGGGAGCAAGTTCCACATCAAGGACAACGTTGCCTTTGGCAGGGACACCTGCCAGTTTGTGAACTTACTGACTCTCCAAGGATGCAGCTTCTGCCATTGGTAATTACAGGCATTCTAGGTCAGTGAGATAACTTTATGGGCAACAGGTGGGTGACTGGGGGAGGTCATGCTGGGGGCTTATTTCTCTCTTCCTTCCTCTCCTTTGAGTGTGTTCGTTTTGTTGGCCACCTCTTGCTAATGAAGATCAGTTTTGTTGAGCTTTCAATGGTGTCGTGGTTTCAGCTTCAGTATGATCCGAACCCCTCCCCAATACAGCCAGCTAAAGGGACGGTGGGTTGACAGGCCCAGCTCTCTGAAAGATGAGTTGAGGGCTCTGAGCCAGAGAGGGGATGAGAGCCGGGTACAGGCTTGGGAATTGCTGGGAGGGCTTTTGAAAGGAGTGTAGGGGAAAGGGATGTCTAAGAACAAGTCCCTCAGGAGACAGAAGCAGAGAGGCTGAGTTTTCACCCCAACAAAAGGGTCTGCAGGGCAGAGCAGAGAATATGCCCACATAAGATTCTTGTGCGTCCGTCTTTGCAGTTCTGACAGGCACTTCTTGTCACAGCCTGTCTTCTCCATTCCAGAATGGGCCCTGGCAACCAAAGAACCAACGCCCTACAACCCCAAAGTGAAGCCCCACCTTTGTGCCCTGGGCCCCTTTGTGATGTCACAGCCTGTCCTCTCCATTCTGGAATAGCCCCTGGAAACCAAAGAACCAACACCTCACACCCCCACAGTGCAGCCCCACCTGTCTGCCACGGGACTCTTTGGGATGTCACGGCCTTTCCCCCAGGAAACAAAGCCTGGAACCTCCGAGTTTCACATGCAATTGGGGGAACACCCTGGGCACTCCATGGGCAGCAAGAGCTTTCTGTCCTGGCCCTTTTTGTCTGGCAGGAATCTTCAACTGTGTTCAGTTTGGGCAGTCAGACTGGCAATTTCAGTGCAGGGCTCCTGCAAGTGAACGACAGCCCTTCCCTCCAGGAAAGAAACCCCTTACCCTCGGTCTCTTCTCCTGTTCCTTAAAACACAACCTGCAGGGGAGCTTTCTGGGATCTCTTCTCTTGGGAATTGGGAAGACAGACCCGCTCCCATGTTTAACACCTCAGGCAAAACCACCCTTTGAACACCTTTCCCAACCCTCCCCAACCTTTCCCAAAGCCCAGATTTTACAGGTGTCCTGTAATTATGGCCCAATCTTACTGATATGGTTTGAAGCTGGCTCCCTGCCAAGTCTCCAAACCTCACCACCAGAGTTCCCCCCCCCCCAAACCTCAGGGAGAAGAGGGAGAAAAAAAAAACCTAAGAAAACCCAAAACGAGAGAGAGACAGCCAAAGTGAGATATATAAATATATTTACACTTATATACAATTAAAATAAGGGAAAGGGAAGGGGGAAGGGAAAAAGGAACAAAACCAAAATATTATATATATATAAATATCGCAATTAGCAGCCCAATATCTATCCACTAAAAAAGTTAGCAAAGAAATAGCTCACTACTCTCCTGGGACAACCGAGGGTCGCTCCGGAACGATCGCCGGCAACCTCTGTCTCCCAAGGTCGGCAAGGCCTAACCAGGCCTCGCTCCCCAACACGGCAGATCAACAGCAGGGAACCTGCACCTCCAAGCCGCCGGAAGGAAAGAGAGCGAAGGCCTCTCCTCCTTTCTTCTTATAGCCCAGCTTACGTAAAAATCGTAGGGAATACTGGGTAAATCTGGACCCTTCCTTGGTTACAAACTAGTCACCAAGGAAGGCCTAGCCCAAACCACCACATTCTCCACCCCTTATTCCATACTATTTTTACGTAACACCTATGTCTCACGTTCGCCTACATCCCGCGCGTATATATACACATATACATATATAGATATATACAGTCCTTGTTGGTCTTTCGGCGCAGTTGTCTCGTCGTTGGAAAATCAATACCAATGTCAGTTCAGTTCAGTCCAGATCTTTGGTCTCCTCAGTCACAATTACAGTTCTGATTTATGGCTGTTTCATCACTGGACTGTCTCATCACTGGATACCAGCACCAGCTTAGTTCAGGTCTCTCTCTCTCTCATCTGGTGACTGGCTTCCTGTGAAAACACAACTCAGGACATACAATCAGTTTTTCCCCAAGGCTAAATTTCCTTGAGGCACACACTGGATGACTCCATCCTTCCTCATTACCCACCACGTATGTCCTGGCCCTTGAGCAAAGACAATCCCACGAATGGGTTTGTCTTGGCCTGAGGCAGGGGTAACCCAAACAGCTTTCCCTAGCATTCCCCTCAAATGGATTGCTGGAACTTTATCTCCATCAACAATGTGAAGGGATTCTGCTTGTGCGGGGCCAGCTCGATTGACAGAACCCCTGGTGTTAACTAGCCAGACAGCCTTGGCTAAGTTCTTGTCCCAGTTTTTATAAGTCCCCTCACCTAGTGACTTTAGAGTTGTCTTCAACAGTCCGTTATATCTCTCAACCTTCCCAGCAGCTGGTGCATGATAAGGAATGTGGTACACCCATTTGATACCATGTTCCCTCGCCCAAGTGGTGACTAATCCATTTTTGAAATGAGTCCCGTTGTCCGACTCAATACGTTCTGGGGTCCCGTGTCGCCACAGGACTTGCTTTTCAAGGCCCAGAATGGTATTCCGGGCCGTTGCGTGGGGCACTGAAAAAGTCTCTAACCATCCCGTTGTTGCTTCCACCATGGTAAGTACATAGCACTTACCTTGACGGGGTCTGTGGCAGTTTGATATAATCAACCTGCCATGCCTCTCCATACTTATACTTATCCCACCGTCCACCATACCACAGGGGCTTCAGTCTTTTCGCCTGCTTAAAAGCAGCACAAGTCTCACAATCATGGATAACTTCAGAAATGATATCCATGCTTAAATCCACCCCTCGGTCTCGTGCCCATCTGTGGGTGGCGTCTCGGCCCTGATGACAGGAAGCATCATGGGCCCATCAAGCCAGAAACAACTCTCCTTTCTGCTGCCAGTCTAGGTCTACTTGTGACACTCCTATCTGTCCAGCTCGGTCCGCTTCTCTGTTGTTATTGTGTTCTTCATTAGCTCGCTTCTTGGACACCTGGGCATCTACATGGTGGACTCTCACATTCAGACTCTTCGCTCTGGCAGCGATGTCCTGCCACAAGTCAGCAGCCCAGATGGGTTTTCCTCCACGCCTCCAGTTCATCTTCTTCCATCGGTCTAACCATCCCCATAGGGCATTGGCTATAATCCACGAGTCTGGGTAGAGGTAGAGCCTTGGCCATCCTTCTCGTTCAGCAATGTCCAGGGCCAATTGGACGGCTTTGAGTTCCGCAAATTGACTGGACTCGCCTTGACCCTCAGCAGCTTCTGCCACTCGTCGGGTGGGATTCCAAACGGTTGCTTTCCACTTCCGGTGGCAAAAGGCCTTAAAATCAAGTACCCAAAATTCATGGTCTGTTCTTTTTCCCAGAAAAGAAGGTGTGGTGAACTCTCCAGACCAGGGAATTGGAAGATCTCCCCAAAACTCCTTTGGTACACGCTGCAGGGCCAACGATTCCTCTGCTCTGCCCTGTCGGTGCTGCTTTGTCTCATCTGGGTCCCCAGAAACCGTCAGCGAAAGCCGGGGAATAAAATCTCTGAGCAGTTGGTTGGGTTCCAGAGGTGACCCTACTTCATTCAGCGCTGAAGGGACACAGGAATTGCTCTCTAACACCTGTACATCAGTTCTCAAAACTTTTAACTCTTTCTACATTTTAGCAGACAAAGGAATTCCTGTCTATTTGCTTACCAGTTCTCTGCAGGAATTCTTCTTCTCTCTTCTATTGGCTCTGGATTTCTCACTTTGCATGATGCTTAGTCCACAGTTTCTAGCCTTTTCTTGTATTTTCCCTGGATAAAGAGAGCCTCAGTAACTGTCTGTGTTAGTTTTGTCTCTGTCTCTGGTTTCTCTAAGGGACTTTGTAGTTTAGAAATTCTGCCTTCTTGGTGTCCAGGTCTCAAAAATAGATTTCTCTGCCAGGTCTCTGACCACTGAAATATGGCAGGCCTTAAACTTTTCCTTTGTTTTTCTAACAAATGACCATGGCCCAGAACTTGTCCATCATCCATTGTCTCTTGCCCCCATTCAATCTCCTACCAGCAGTTTCTCCCCACTGCTGGGTGGGCTCCTTTGTCAAGCACTAGAACTTGTTGGGTAACAGGCCCAGTCCTGTTGCCTATTTTTGGTGGGGATCTGCAGGAGGGCATTGAGTCTTCCAGGAGCAAATTGGCAGAGGACCCCAAGCTGGCTTGCAGTGTGGATGTGCTGGAGGGTAGGAAGGCTGTGCAGAGGGACCTGGACAGGCTGGACCTCTGGGCCGAGCCCGTGGGCATGAGGTTCAAGAGTGCCTTTGGTGCCTTTGGGGCCTGTGGCCACAAGAACCCCCTGCAGCTCCAGGCCGGGGGCAGAGGAGCTGCAAAGGGTCCCCGTGGGAGAGGCCCTGGGGGTGCTGGTGGACAGAGGCTGAACCTGAGCCAGCGGGTGCCCGGGTGGGCAAGAAGGCCAAGGGCAGGTTGGCCTGGATCAGAAAGAGTGTGGCAGCAGGAGCAGGGCAGGGATTCTTCTGCTGGACTGGGCACTGGTGAGGCCACCCCTGGAGTGCTGTGTCCAGCTCTGGGCCCCTCAATTCAGGGAGAACCTTGAGGGGCTGCAGTGGGTGGAGAGCAGGGCAATGGAGCTGGGCAAGGGTCTGCAGTGCATGGCCTGTGAGGAGCAGCTGAGGGAGCTGGGCTTCTCCAACCTGGAGAAGAGGAGGCTCGGGGCTGACCTTCTCCCTGTCCACAACTTCCTGACAGGAGGCTGGAGCCAGGTGGGGGTCAGCCCCTTCTCCGAGGCAACAGGCAATAGGACAAGAAGACACGAGGACCTGCCTGTCAGGGGCTGTTTGTCAGACACAGGAGCAGGACTTTTTGGAGAGAAAGAGGGATTAGGTATTGAAATGGGCTGCCCAGGGAGGTGGTGGAGTCAGCGTCCCTGGAGGTGTTTAAGCAAAGACTGGCCATGGCACTGAGTGCCGTGCTCTGCTTGACGTGCTGGGGATGGGGCGTAGGCTGGACGCCGGTTGATCTCCCAAGTCTCTGCCAAGCTCATGGACTCTGGGCTTCTGTGCCACCCCAGCCTTTGGGGACAGCGTGCTGGTGGCTCAGAGGCTCCGTCCTTGCCTTGCCTTGCCCATCTCCTGGCTGCCAGGCAAGGGCCTTGTGACATCAGAGCCTCTGTGGAACAGCGCGGGGGCTGAAAAGTGTCAGTGCTGCGTCCCCGTGCCCAGAGCCTGGGCAGAAGTCGGCTGGCAGGGACGGGCAGAGACTGTGCAGAGGTGTCAGCTCGTCCCGCAGCAGCACCATGCCCAGCCAGGGCATCTCCTGGCTCCTCAGGCTCTCGGTGCTCCTGCTCTTGCCTGGCCCACTGGAGCCTTGCAGCCGTGCCACAGGTGCCATTGCTGAGAACCGGGGTTTGCCTTGGCTGGCCCCTTGGCAGAAAAGGCAGGAGAGGCTGGAGAGAGGGGAAGGAGGGGGGTCAGGCCGCTGGGATGGTGCCGGCGGGCCGTGAGCCCGAAGCCAGCAAGGCCTTGGACCCACACGGTGTCAGGGGAGGCCTGAGAGCCCCCAGGGAGGAGGAAAGCTGGGCAGGCCCCAAGGCTCCTGGGCCTCTTCCTTGGCAGCCCTTTGGCCAAGGCCCCCAGGCAGAGGTGGGGCTCAGCCCCTGCCCAGCAATGGGGCACAGGCTGAGCCCCAGGGACACCAGACCCAGGCGGCCTGAGCTCTTCTTCCTGCAGCGTCTGCCTGGGGCAGCCCAGCCAGGCCTGAGTCTCTGCAGGAGAGACCAAGCCCAGCCAGAGAGGGCTCAGCCCTCTGAGGCTGTACTCACTGCAAAGGGAACAAAACATTGGCCCAGAGGACATCCTGCCCCCAAATGGAGAACTGGAAAGGTCAAGAATAAAAAAGTCACCCCCCTCCATTCTTCAAAAAATGTGATTTCTTTGCAGTGGCCATGCCTATTGCCAGGGGAGCAGAGCCACAGGCCCAGGAGCAGAGCGACAAGGTCAGGTGCTCTTGTGCTGGCCTGGTGGGCAAGGGCAGGGGATTGCAGGGCTCAGCAATGAAGCATTTCCCTCTTCTCTTTGGAGGGAATGTTGCACTCTGAGGGCATCCATCAGTTTGTGCCTTTGTGATGACAAAAAACCCAGTCTGAGGAACTGCTCAGAGACTTTGGATCTTTGAGTAGCAAAGGGATTTATTGCCGATGTCGGCAGCGAGCGTGGTTCGCACCACAGAGAACTTGGTCGAGAGTTTCACACAATAACGGGGTTGTATACAATTTTCATATATGATTAAATATGATAAATCATATTCATCTGATCACAACATCTATCTATGCATATTAATAATGGGTGGAGCTCAGGCAGAGTTTGGGCAGGACTTCTCTTGGCCCTCAGTTCTGGGAGGGGTTTAGGTGAGTCTGGGGTCTCTGCTCCTCTTCATCAGTTCCCAGTGTCCCCATCCTGGTCCCTCATGTTCCCATTCCATTCCTGGTGTTCCCATTCCCATTGTTCCCATCCCATTCCTGATGTCCCCATTCCCAGTCCCTGGTGTCTCCAACCTGCTGCCGATGTCCCCGCTCCCATTCCTGGTGTTCCCATCCCTGTTCCTGCTCTCCCCAGGCTGCTCCCAGTGTCCCCAGCGTGGTCCTCCAGGTCCCCATTCCCATTCCTGGTTTCCCCATTCCCATTCCCAGTGTCCCTGTACCCATTCCTGGGGTTCCCACCCCAGTTCTGTTTTCCCCATTCCCATTCCTGGTTTCCCCATTCCCATTCCTGATGTTCCCATCCCAGCTCTGTTTTCCCCATTCCCATTTCTGCAGGTCCCCATTCCTGGTGTCCCCATTCCCAGTTCCTGCTGTCCCCAACCTGCTCCCCATGTCTCCATTGCTATTCCTGCAATCTCCACTCCATTCCTGATGACCCCAGCCTGCTCCAGGGTCCCCAACCTTCTCCTGGTCATCCCATCCTGCTCCTGGTGCCCCCATCCCTTTCCCCATTGTCTCCTGGTGTTCCCATTTCAATTCCTGATGTCTGCAACCTAGTCCCAGTGTCCCCATCCCTGTCCCCAATGTCCCCATCCCAGTCCCCCCTGTCCCCATTCCCATTCCTGGTTCCCACAGAGGAACTGCCGGATGCCGGAGGAGGGAGCCAGGATTTCTTGCCCAAAGCAGGAGATTTTCACACCCAAATTAAAGCCTCAGGAATAATTGTGGTCCTGGATTTCACACGGGAAAAAGCAGGAAGTTGATCCATCGGGAAGAGCCGCAGGGGGCCGAGGTGGGTGGGAGCAGCGGGATGAGCTCTGCCAGCAGCTCCTGCCTTTCCACAGGGAGAGGGAAGGGGTGGATCCAGCTCCAGGATTGCTCAGGCCGTGATTCCTGCTGGGATGAGAGCGGGGAAAGGAGTCACCATGTCCCTGTTCCCATCCCAGGGGATGGAGCCGGCTGTGGAGCCCAGGGAGAGTAGGAACTGCTCCGGAATCACACCTGATCCTGCTCCGTCCATCCCACCCCAATCCCACTCCAGAATCCAGCTCTGATCCCCGTCCACAACTCCACCTGATCCCACTCTGGAATCCTGCCCTGAGCTGGAATCCCCTTCCAATCCCGCTCCAGCCATTAGGCCCCCATTCCCCTCTGGAATCCCGGCATCCATCCTGGGATCCCTGCACAGAGGATCTGGATCCACACACGCTGCTGGGACTCACTGGTGGGCGCGGGGTCGTATCCATTCCCCTCCCTCTTCCCTATGGAAAGAAAGCGGGATCAGCACCCGTGGCACAGGATCCCCGGAATGCTGCCGGGCGGATCCGTGCCCCTTGCCGACCTCCATCCCGGGAGTTACCGGATCGGAGCTTCCAGACACCGACTGCCACGAGGCCGATGATGATGATGATGGCAGCGATGAGGGACACAGTGTCCTAGTTAGAACAGCTGGGACCGATTCCTCACTGGATGGGTGTAGCCCAAAAGTGTGTATTCTATGGCCTTCCATGCCATTTTCCCAGGAACTGTTGTCGGGGGGTGGGGGGGGGGGGGGTGCGAGGTGGGGAGGGTGTCCCTGTCCTCATACCCTTTTATGGAATTCCCTACTCTGAGAATCCTCATATCCTTTTATGGAATTCCCCACTCTGAGAGAACGAACTGAGCATCCTTTTATGGAATTCCCCGCTCAGAGAACCCTCATATCCTTTTATGGAATTCCCCGCTCTGAGGGAATCACTGACCATTCCTGCCTGAACTGGAGAATATATAAACCTGGAGTTTCAGAACCTTTCCACCACTCGTGGTATCCACAGGAAGGCTGCAGCTCACCACTCTCAACTAGACTGAGACCACCACCCTCAACTGGACTGCAATCACCACTTCTGACCAGACTGCAACAGCTCTCCCACCAGCAGGTTTTTTTTCCCTCTCCCTTTACTTTGGACTCAGGGGGGGGCCCAAGGAAAACCACTTTGTTCATGCCCCAGGGTGCTGGGTTATACCTTTGGGTTTTGTGGGTTAAAACCAATTGCTTGTCTGTATAATCAGACTTATTGGGCAAGGGGGGCCCAAGGGGGGCCCAAGGGGGCTGGTCCAGGGGGGGAAGGGCTGCAAGGGGTGGATCCCGGAGGAGGAAACCCGCCAAAAGCGGCGGCCCAGCCGAGGGAGGAGCCGAGCGGGAGCACAAAGAAGAGCAGCCAAAAGGTCCTGGCGGTGGCTGGGCAATGGCGGGGGGGGCGAGAGCGGTTTGGGGGCCCCCGTGAGAGCCGGGGGGGAACCCTGGTAGCCGCGGAGTGGGGAGAGCGGAGAGGGGTGATCCCGGAGCTGGGGGACCCCCGGAATGCTGGAGGGGGGGGAGCAGAGAGGGAGCGCCGGGCCCCTTAAGCGGGGGTCCCGGAGAGGGGGAAGGCCTTGGAGTGTGGAGAGGAGGGGGGGCCTTGAGGCGGGGTGGGAGCCGAGAGCGCCAAGAGGTTTGCGAGGGTGGGAGCCGAGAGAGGAGGACCGGCCGGCCCCGGGAGACAGAGTGGGGAGAAGTGAGCCCTGGGACCCCCCTGACAACACTAAAGGGGACCCCGGAGAGTGGGAACCCCCCGGAGCCGTGGGACCCCCGGCAGCCCGGAGAAGGGGGACCCCCAATGCAGGCAGAAGTGCCATCAGACCAGACACGGGGACCCCCCTAACGCCAGAGAGCAGAGAGGGGGAATTTGGGAGCGGTTCTTGGGCTGAATGTTGGTGTTTTGGGGGTTTTTATGGACACAAGATGCCCGGTGAGTCCTAGAGCTGGACTTGGGCAGGAGGAACCCCCAAGGCAACGCACTCATCCCTTGTTTCCCCCCCCCATCAGGATTTCTGCTTCCCAAAGCTTGGGCGGATGGAGGAGGAGGCTGCGAGGAAGAGGAAGATGCCTTGGGCCCCCCAGGCAGGTGAGGAGGAAGTCAGTGCCCCTTTGGGTGGGTCTTTTGTCTTTTGTGGCCGTCCTGCCGGGGCCGGAGTTGGGGGGATGTCCTTGGGCTTCCCTGTGGGCCGGAGGCAAATCCCCTGCGTGTCCTTGTTGGTTCCTGCCCCAGGCCCCGAGGTGAGGCCGGAGAGCGCGGAGGACAAATCCCCCCGGCAGAGCCTGGTGGGAGAGGCCGTTTTGAAGGGCTCCCCGGCACAGGAAGGTAGCGGGGAGGAAAAGGGCCGGAGATGCCCCCGCAGGAGGGACTCCAAAGCCAGCCCAGGGGGCTGTGAGGAGGAAAGAGCCAGCGTGTGCCGGGAAGGCGGCCGGAGCTTGAGGCGGAGCTGCGAGCTGGTGGTCCCTGAGCAGCCTCCCAGCAGGGAAAAGCACTTCAGGTGCTTGGAATGTGGGAAGAACTTCAGCAAGAGATCCAACCTCCTGACGCACCAGCACATCCACACTGGGGAACGGCCCTACACGTGTGAGGAGTGTGGGAAGAGCTTCAATCAGAGCTCCAACCTCCTCAGACACCAGACGATCCACAGTGGGGAACGGCCCTACATGTGTGAGGAGTGTGGGAAGAGCTTCAATCAGAGCTCCGCCCTGCTCCAACACCAGATGATCCACAGTGGGGAAAGGCCCTACATGTGTGAGGAATGTGGGATGAACTTCAACCAGATCTCCACCCTGCTCCGACACCAGATGATCCACAGTGGGGAATGGCCCTACACGTGTGCGGAGTGTGGGAAGAGCTTCAGGAAGAGCTGCACCCTCCACAGGCACCGTCGCATCCACACTGGGGAACGGCCCTACACGTGTGGGGAGTGTGGGAAGAGCTTCAAACAGAGCTCCCACCTTCTCAGACACCAGACGATCCACAAGGGGGAACGGCCCTACATGTGTGAGGAGTGTGGGAAGAGCTTCAAGCGGAGCTCCTACCTGCTCCAACACCAGAGGATCCACAGTGGGGAAAGGCCCTACATGTG
Organism: Manacus candei; assembly: GCF_025592945.1. NCBI lineage: Eukaryota > Metazoa > Chordata > Aves > Passeriformes > Pipridae > Manacus > Manacus candei. The sequence goes on from NW_026138326.1 coordinate 73,849, forward strand.
TGACGAATGTGGGATGAACTTCAATCAGATCTCCGCCCTGCGCCGCCACCAGATGATCCACAGTGGGAATGGCCCTACACGTGTGGGGAGTGTGGGAAGAGCTTCAGGGACAGCTCCAGCCTTTGCAAACACCGTTGCACCCCCACCAGGGAATGGCCCTACAAGTGCTTGGAATGTGGGAAGAGCTTCAGCACAAGCACCAAACTGCTCAGCCACCAGCAAATCCACACTGGGGAACAGCCCTACACGTGTAGGGAATGTGGGACAGCTCCACCCTCTACAGCCACCATCGCATCCACATCAGGGAGAGGCCTCACAAGTGTGGGGAGTGTGGGAAGAGCTTCAGGGACAGCTCTGTCTTGACCTCCCACCAACGGACCCACCGGTAAGAGAAGCCCCGAGTGCCCCGACTGCGGGAAGAGCTTCGGCCGCTGCTCCAACTCCATCAGCCATGGGAGGACCCGCGTTGGATGATCCACAGGGACCCCCGTTGGGCACAGCCCTGGTGTGCTGGTTTAAAGGTAAACCAGCAGGGGAAATGACAGCGGTGACACCTAGAATGGGATGGAACACCTGGAATGGGAATGAGAATGCCTGGAATGGGAATGGGGACATCAGGAATGGGATGGGGACAATAGCAATGGGATGGGAACACCAGGAATGGAAATGGGAACACCTGGAATGGGAATTGGGACATTGGGAGCAGACTGGGGACACTAGGAATGGGAATGCGGGCAGCAGGAATGGGAATGGGGACATGTGGAATGGGGAGGGAACACCTGGAATGGGAATGGGAACACCTGGAATGGGAATGGAGACACCTGGAACGGGAATGGGAACACCAGGAATGGGAATGGGAAAACATGGAATGAAAATGGGGACACCTGGAATGGAAATGGGAACACCTGGAATGGAAATGGGGACACCTGGAATGGAAATGGGAACACCTGGATTGGGAATGGGAACAACTGGAATTGGAATGGAGACACCTGGAATGGGAACACCAGGAATGGGAATGGGAACACCTGGAATGGAAATGGGGACACCAGGAATGGGAATGGGAACACCTGGAATGGGAATGGGAACAACTGGAATTGGAATGGAGACACCTGGAATGGGAACACCTGGAATGGGAATGGGAACACCTGGAATGGGAATGGGGACACCAGGAATGGGAATGGGGACAAAAGGAATGGGAACACCTGGAATGAAAATGGGGACACCTGGAATGGAAATGGGAACACCTGGAATTGGAATGGAGACACATGGAATGGGAACACCAGGAATGGGAATGGGAACACCGGGAATGGAAATGGGGACACCAGGAATGGGAATGGAGACACATGGAATAGGAACACCAGGAATGGGAATGGGAACACCGGGAATGGAAATGGGGACACCAGGAATGGGAATGGAAACACCTGGAATGGAAATGGGAACACCTGGAATTGGAATGGAGACACATGGAATGGGAACACCAGGAATGGGAATGGGAACACCTGGAATGGAAATGGGGACACCTGGAATGGGAACACCTGGAATGGAAATGGGGACACCTGGAATGGGAACACCTGGAATGGGAATGGAAACACCTGGAATGGAAATGGGAACACCTGGAATTGGAATGGAGACACATGGAATGGGAACACCTGGAATGGAAATGGGAACACCTGTAATTGGAGTGGAGACACCTGGAGTGGGAACACCTGGAATGGGAATGGGAACACCTGGAATGGAAATGGGGACACCAGGAATGGGAATGGGAACACCTGGAATAAGAGTGGAGACACCTGGAATGGAAATGGGGACACCTGGAATGGGAATGGGGACATCAGGAATGGGAATGGGGACACCTGGACTGGGAATCGGAAAATTGGGAATGGGAATGGGAACATTGGGAGCAGGTTGGGGACACCAGGAATGGGAATGGGAACACCTGGAATTGGAATGGGAACACCTGGAATGGGAATGGGAACATTGGGAGTAGACTGGGGACACCAGGAATTGGAATGGGGACACCTGGAATGGGAATGGGAACATTGGGAGCAGTTTGGGGACACCAGGAATGGGAATGGGAACACCTGGGATTGGAATGGGGACACCTGGAATGGGAATGGGAACATTGGGAGCAGACTGAGCACACCAGGAATTAGCATGGGGACTTCTGGAAGGGAATGGAGACAACAGGAATGGGAATAGGGAAAACAAAGGTGGGATGGGAACACCTGGAATGGGAATGGGGACAATAGGAATGGGAATGGAGACACCTAGAATGGGATGGAACACCTGGAATGGGAATTGGAACACATGGAATGGGAATGGGAACACCTGGAATGGGAATGGAAACACCTGGAATGGGAATGGGGGCAGCAGGAATGGGAATGGGAACACCTGAAATTGGAATGGGGACACCTGGAACGGGAATGGGAACACCTGGATTGGAAATGGGGACACCAGGAATGGGAACAACTGGAACTGGAATGGAGACACCTGGAATGGGAACACCTGGAATGGGAATGGGAACACCTGGAATGGAAATGGGGACACCAGGAATGGGAATGGGAACACCTGGAACTGGAATAGAAACACCTGGAATGGGAACACCTGGAATTGGAATAGGAACACCTGGAATGGGAATGGGGACAGCAGGATTGGGAATTGGGACACCAGGAATGGGAATGGAAACACCTGGAATGGGAATGGGGGCAGCAGGAATGGGAATGGGGACACCTGGAATTGGAATGGGGACACCTGGAACGGGAATGGGAACACCTGGATTGGAAATGGGGACACCAGGAATGGGAACAACTGGAACTGGAATGGAGACACCTGGAATGGGAACACCTGGAATGGGAATGGGAACACCTGGAATGGAAATGGGGACACCAGGAATGGGAATGGGAACACCTGGAACTGGAATAGAAACACCTGGAATGGGAACACCTGGAATTGGAATAGGAACACCTGGAATGGGAATGGGGACAGCAGGATTGGGAATTGGGACACCAGGAATGGGAATGGAAACACCTGGAATGGGAATGGGGGCAGCAGGAATGGGAATGGGGACACCTGGAATGGGAATGGGGACATCAGGAATGGGAATGGGGACACCTGGGCTGGGAATGGGAACATTGGGAATGGGAATGGCAACATCGGGAGCAGGTTGGGAACACCAGGAATGGGAATGGGATCACCTGGGATTGGAATGGGGACACCTGGAATGGGAATGGGAACATTGGGAGCAGACTGGGGACACCAGGAATTGGAATGGGGACACCTCGAATGGGAATGGAGACACCTGGAATGGGAATAGGGAAAACAGAGGTGGGATGGGAACACCTGGAATGGGAATGGGGACAATAGGAATGGGAATGGAGACACCTGGAATATAAATGGGAACACCAAGAACTGGGAATGGGGAAAACAGAAGTGGGATGGGAACACCAGGAATGGGAGGACGGACAATAGGAATGAGAATGGAGACACCTAGAATGGGATGGAACACCTGGAAAGGGAATTGGAACACATGTAATGGGAATTGGAACACCTGGAATGGGAACACTTTGAATGGGAATGGGAACTCCCGGAACGGGAATGGGGACACCTGGAATGGGATGGGAACAACTAGAATGGGATGGGAACACCTGGAACAGGAATGCAAACCCGTGGAATGGGAATGGGAACAGCCGGGCCCGGGCTGTGTCCCTGGGGAAACAGGAGGCCAGGCCCAAAAGAGTTAACTAAGAAATTGGGGCCTGCTAACAAGCTACCAACATCCAAGACCATCTGTGCTCGTTCTGTTCTACTGACTGGAGCAAAGCTTCAGAGAATAGTACAGGAACATGTCCTAGGCCTCGAGGGGATAAATTAGAGAGACAGCAGGATCAGGGAGACATTGGAATAGGAGGAATAGGCCGGGAGCCAGGGCTTTTTCCAAGCTTCAGTGAGCGGGTCAAGAAGAATGGAAGAGAAGGAAGGTCAAGCTGAGGAAGATGAGTTGAAGCCCCCAGAGCCATGGAGGAAGAGTGGAAGTACCCTCAGGATTGAGGGCCAAGAGAAACACCGCCCCAAGCCCCACCTGAGCTCCACCTCTACTCCGCCTGTTATTAATATGCAGAGATAGATGTTGTAATCACTTGAATATGCATTTAATCCTAGCTGAAGATTGTAGAAAAATGCTGATTTTGTGTGAAGCCTTCCAGCAAGTTTGTCCAGCGCCAGCTGGCTTGCTCCCAACGTTGAATAAACAAATCCCTTGCTGCTTAAAGATAAAAAAGTCTCTGAGCAGTTTCTCGGACCGATTTTTCGTATTCAGCGCCCAGTCAGTCCCAGGATGATCCCAGTCACTCCTGGTCTCTCCCAGTTGCTCCCAGTATGATCCCAATCACCTCCTGCATGATCCCACTCACTCCTGCTATGATCCCAGGATGACCCCAGTCACCCTCAGTGTGGTCTCAGTTGCTCCCAGCATGGGCCAAGCTTCTCCCACCGTGATCCCAGGATGATCCCAGTTGTCCCCATCATGGTCCCAGTTGCTCCCAGTTGCCCCTAGCACAGATCCAGTCACTCCAAGTATGATCCCAGTCCTCCCTCCTGACAGTCCCAGTCAATCCCAGTTGCTTCTATTGTAGATCCAGTCACTGAATTCCTTCCAGTTGCCCCCAGCCTGGTCCTAATTCCCCTTCACGTAGTCCCAGTCACTCCCAGTACGGTCCCAGTCACCCCCACCGTGGTTACAGACACTCCCAGTATATCCCAGTAGAGCCCTCAGAATGCTCCTAGTCCTTCCCAGTCACTCCCAGATGCACCAGTAACATTCCAGTTTCCACCAGTATGATCCCAGAGAGTCCAAGGCACTCCCACTATATCCTATGTGGCTTCCAGTTGCTCCCAGTAGCCCTCGGTGTGGTCCCAGTTGCTCCCAGTCTGATCCCTGTTGCCCCAGTTCTGGTCCTGGAGGGTCCCAGTGTGCTCAGATCCTGCTCCCGGGGGTCCTGCTGGGTCCCAGTCCTGGTCCCGGTGTATCCTGGTGGCCCAGTCCATCCCAGTCCATCCCAGTCTGTCCCAGTCCATCCCAGTCCATCCGAGTCCATCCCAGTCCATCCCACCTGTCCCAGTCCATCCCAGTCTGTCCCAGTCCATCCCAGTCCCTTCCCAGCCGTTTCCCAGGTCCTGCCCCCCCGCCCCCCAAGATGCTGACGGGGTCGGGGCTCCGTCTTTGGCTTCGTCTCCCTGGGCCTGCCTGGAATGAAGGGGCCGCTGGGACACTGCGGGACCTCCTAAGACCAAAGGAACCCCGGGAGAATTTGGATACTCCTGGAATCTAGGCACAATTGGGACACTGCAGGGCCCTATGGAAAAAAAGGAACCTTGTGACGCTGCGGAATTCCTGGAATCCAGGGGCCTTTGGGACATGGGGGCCTCATGGAACCAAAGGAACCCTGAGGTGTTTCCGAAGGTCATGGAATCAAGGGGCCACTGGGACACTGCAGGGCCTCTGGGAATTAAAGGAACACTGGGACACTGGGGCAGGACATCCCCCTGCAATGGCACCAAGACAATGCCCCATTTGCAAAGGGGTCAGTGCTGAGCTGAGAGGGGGCCAGGCCAAGGCAGGAGATGTTGGACCCCAGACTGGTTTCACCCCAAATGAAGCCCCTGATGGTGAGGGAACCCCTGGAGTCCAAGGACTGTCAGTCCATGGGTTTCTACCAGAAAGGGCCAGTCCCCTTTCCCAGGGGCAGGTTCTTCCAACAGAACCCTTCTTGGGGGTGTGTGGAGATTCCTGCCTTGGCTGGGGACCCCCCAAGGTCACTGCTGGAGGTTGAGAGCAGAGATCTCCCCACGAGCGCTGGTCTGGGGGAGTTCCATCCATCTCTAATTAAGAATTCTTGCTTGTTTGCTACCTTTAGTAGAATTGCTTCAACAATTGCTTTAGTGTAGTGCCCTGTCCTATCTTATCCTGTACTACTGGTAGTTTTAGTGTTTCTATTGTTCACTAAATAATTCTGACTAAAAGCTTTTGTGTCATCATTTGCAAACAAAAGAATTCATTTTCTTTCAATAGATCTGATTTGCCATCATTAAAGCCTGGGGGACAAACATGGTTCAGTCACCCCTCTAGAATTGCTCTAAATTTCAACTGTTGGCACAATGCAAGGCTGAGATTGGATCCAGCAGCCACCAGCACCCAGAGTAAGTTGGGAGCTCAGGGGGACCACCCCCTTTCCCAACCCCCCAGTGCCCAAAGACCCCCATGGGACCATCCATCCCTCCAGACCACCCCCCCCTTTTCCACCCCTCTCCCTGTTCCTCCCACTTCTCCATGGTCCCCTCAATCCCCAGCCACCCCAAGATCAGTTTTGGGGTCCCAACCCCCACTTTTTCCCCCTCTCCCACCCCTCACACATCATCCCCCAATCCCCACCTCCCTCATGCTCAGTTTGGGGGTCCCACCCTCCCCTTTTCCCCACTCTTCTGACCTCTCTCACCCCTTCCCATCAGCCCCCAATTCGCAGCCTCCCTCCCCCTCCACTTTTGGGGGGTCCCACTCCCCTCCCACTCAGTTTGGGGTCCCACCACCCCTTTTACCCCCTCTGACTCACCGACCCCCCCTTCCCAACACCCCCTCTAACCCAAGAGCTCCTCGCCTGCAGTGGGAAGGGCTCCCAGTAACACCAGAGCCCATAAAAGTCCCCCCAAAAAAAGGGTTAGGTGGAGTCCTGGGTGGGCTCTGAGTGGGTTTGGGGGTTCCTTGGGGGTTGTGGGGTGGTTTAAGGGGGTCCCAGCACACTTTGGGATGCGTTGGATGCCGTGTTGGGGTGCAGATGTCCCCCCAAAGCTCCCCCAGAACACGGGGACACAAGGGGGGGGCACAGAGGGGTCCCCATTCCTGATCCATCCTGGAGCAACCACACTGGGGGCAACTGGGATCAGAGTGGGAGCAGCTGGGCCCCTGCTGGGATCATACTGGGATCATCCTGGGAGTGACTGCAATAATACTGGGAGTATGGGAGAGGGACTGCAACCATACTGGGGATGACTGGGATCAAACTGGATTCATTGAATCCACTGGAAGTGTCTGGAATTTACTGGGATCATTGGGGGTGACTGGACTCCTAGTGGGATCCTACTGGGAGCAACTGGGACCATGCAGGGGCAAGTGGCATCCTCCAGGCAGTGCCTCCCATTTCTGAGGAGAGAGTAAAATAAAAAGCTCCTCACTGCCCCCACAGCCTTTGGAGAGTCTTCAGCCTGGAATGTGGATGTGCTGGTTGGTTCTTTTGTGTGGGTCAATCACCCAAGGCAAAATCTCCCCTCCCCCGTTCAACATCCCCCCTTACAGCAATGCAGGGCAAAGAAAGATTCCCTGCCTGGGTTTTTTTGAACAAGTAAACCTGTGACAACCTCCCAGGCTGCTGAGCAGGGACAAGGAGGCAGTGAGGGCCCAGGGCTGCAAGGGGCACTTGTCTCCTCATGGTGGGACCCTAAATGGGCAGAAAAGAAACCCCCAAGGCTCAATTTGGGAGCAATAGTGGGCAGCCATTCTCTGTTATCAGCCCCTCACCCATGGGAGGACCTTCCCCCCAACCATGAGTGTGCCCTGTTCTCCCCCAGGGCAGCTGAGATTTACTCACAATTTTACACATCCAGCAAATGTCTTACATATTCACTCCTTCCCTCAGAAAGATCACACCCATGGGAATTAGCTCAGAGAGGTCCTTCTGAAGTCCTTCCAAAGTCCTTATTTGGTCACTGGGGGCCTTCTGGTGGCCTCTTGGTGGTCTCTGGTGCTTGTTTGGAGCTTGAACTTTACTTGACCTTGTCTGTTGAGCAGAGTATTTACAGTTGGATACAGAGGACCCTTGTTCAGCATCTCTTCTCCAAAACCTGGACACTTATGTGACAACTACCCCAACTGAAAAGCATTCAGAAACTTCCCAATTTTGTAACTCCCCTGCCAGAAACTTCCACTGCAAAGGCCCGTGGAAAATTGCCGAGCAAGGGAGAATTCCTGCTCTCAGGAGAGACCCCGCCTGGTTTGACGGGAGGCCTGGGAAGGACCCCCCTGGCAGAAGCTTTCCCCCCAGGCTCTCCAAGCTCCCGGCTGTGGGCAAAGCCAGCCCATGGCCCAGCGGGGTGGGCTGGGGCTGCCCAGGGGCAGGAGACACGGGCCCCACGGAGCGAGGCCAGCGGAGCCCCAGTGGGCCGGGGCTGGAGCGCCCGAGGCCCGGGAGAGGCTGGAGAGCAGGCAGGGAGCCCGCAGGCCTGCCCGCTCCCAGTTGGCAAGGGCTGCAGGCAGAGAGGCAGCTCTGCAGGCCTGGAGCAGCACAGGGGCTCTCCAGCTCTGCCCTCGGCACAGGCCTCTCCCAATGCACCAGGCACAGACGGGCACCATTGCAAAGGGGAACCTTTTAGTCCCAGTTTCGGGGGGAATCACAGACTCGCCCCGAGGAGCCACAGCCAAGGGTCTGGTGGCAGCAGGGGGCCCTTCCTGGACATTAGAGACCTTTCCTAATCTTTCAGTGGGCCCACTTTGCCTTTGGATTCGTTGTTTCCATTAATCACAGAGGGGGTGTTAGGCCATAAATCACCTTTAGCCAGCACACAGCAAAAATTCCTCACAAGCTACTTTGGAGAGAACACAGCTTGGGAAAAGCACTAGAACTGTCAGTTTTGTGAGAGTTACCCTTGATAAACTTCAGTGAACAAAGCCTGGGAGAGAAAGATGTGCTCTGGTGCACATTCCAGTGGGCACACAGGGGAATGCTGGGCTGGAATGTTTGTTTCCAGGTGGCCTTGTGGCCACTCCCTGTGCCAGGGGATACTGTGCAGGCCACCTGGAAACAAACATTCCAGCCCAGCATTCCCCTGTGTGCCCACTGGAATGTGCACCAGACACCCTGAGGGAAGAAACATTTCCAGAGGAGAAGACTTTGCTCTTCCTGCTGCAGCCACAAATGGGACAAATGAAACCCTCCAACTCTGTCCTTTTGTATCAGCCAGTCAGACACCACTTTCTTCTGGTCAGGGGGTGTGTTGGGGATAACTCCAGCCCTCCCTGCCCCCCCAGCCTTTTCACTTATTTATATGTGTTTAACAAAGAAAGAATTTAAAGGGCATCAGTTCTAACTTACATCATCCTCTTCAGTATTTAGTATTCTGTCCTCTATTGGTTATTGACTTCTCACTTCTCACCCTAATTAGTCCCCATTTTTCAGGCTTTTTATTATCCTTTTCCCAGGTAGGGAGTTTCCAACACCTAATGTATGGTCTTTGTTAACCTCTTCTTTATCTTCTAGTTCCTGCACAATGTCCTTGTGGTCTGTAAATTCTGCATTCCTTGTGTCCAGTTTCAGCAATCCACCTCTCTCCCCAGGCTTTGTTCACTGAAGCAGATCAGGGCTAGTTTAGCAAAACTCAGAGTTGCAATAATTTTCCCAAGCCTGTTCCCACAAGAGCAGGTGATGACAAACTTTGCTAAGTGCTGGCCAATAGTGACTTAAGACTAACCCACTGTTTAGGATGAATATTCTGGTTATGATTCACTAAAGCAATTAACTAACAAGTTAATGAACACCATTCATTTAAACAAATCAGGAAATGATCTCGTTCCCAGCAGCAGCACCGAGTGCCCAGAGCCGATGTGTGCAAGTGCTGGGCTGGAGCAGAGACGTGCTGGAGGGGCAGATGGCAATGGGACAGCACAGAAAGGGGAAACGCTTCCCCCCAGGCCAGGGAAAGGCTGGGTTGGTCTCTGCAGCCCTGGCAGGAGAGGCCTTTGCTGTCGGGGGGTCTCTGCAGCCCCTGAGGGGCTGTGCTGGAGGAGAAGCTGATCTCAAGGCAGGACAGAGATGCTGAAAATGTCTTTGGGTGGGCACATCTCGTGATTCAGGAACACTGACAATCATCCCACAGAGCCTTGGTTGAATCATCAGGTGGGTGATGAAGGGACAGAAGGGCCTGCAAAGCCTGGGAGCAGGTCCCCCATTCCATTGCAAGTGGGAACACCGTGGGATCTTCTGGCAGGGCAGCAGGGCTGGGCACAGGCAAGCCAGGAGATGCTGGAGGCTGTGGCAGACAGCTCTGGGCCCCAGACAATCCCTGGGCTGCCCAGGGCTGCTCTCTTGCTGCCAGACAAGGGGGTCTGGCTGGGCAGGGGAAGGCTGAGGGAGCCAGGGTTGCAGGGAGCAGGGAATGGTGGAGCTGCAGGACAAGGAGCAGAAGGGCCCTGCAGGGCTGCAGCAGAGCTGATTGCAGGGAGCTGCCTTCAGGGCAGGGATTCTGCCCCTGGGCTCTCCCTGCTGAGGCCACACCTCGAGTGCTGTGCCCAGTTCTGGGCCCCTCACTTTGGGGAAGGTGTTGAGGTGCTGGAGCGTGTCTGGAGAAGGGCACTGGGGCTGCTGAAGGCTCTGGAGCACAAGTGCTGTGAGGAGCAGCTGAGGGAGCTGGGCTTGCTGAGCCTGGGCAGAAGGAGGCTCAGGGGGGACCTTCTCACTCTCTACAACTCCCTGACAGGAGGGGGGACCCGGGGGGTCGGTCTCTTCTCCCAGGCAACCAACAGTGGGACAAGAGGGCACAGCCTAAAGCTGCACCAGGGGAGGTTTAGGTCAGACAGGAGGCTCAAGTTCTTCCCAAAAGGGGTGACTGGGTGTTGGAATGGGCTGCCCAGGGAGGGGGTGGAGTCACCGTGCCTGGAGGTGTTTCAGAAAAGACTGGACGTGGCTCTCAGGGCCATGGTCTAATTGACAGGGTGGGGTTGGGTCATGGCTTGGACTCCATGATCTCAGAGGTCTTTTCCCACCTCGTTGATTCTGTGATTCTGGAATGGCCCCTTGGTTCCATGAGGTTTTGCAGTGTCACAGTGGCCCTTTGATTCCATGAGGTTCCACAGGGTCACAAAGGCCACTGGATTCCATGAGGGTACCAAAGGTCTCAGGGCTCGTTTGATTCCATGAGGCCCCACATGTCACACTGGCAACTTTGTTCCATGAGGCTCCACAGTAGCCCCTGGGTTCCTTTAATTCCATGAGGTCCCGCAGTGTCACGATGGTCCCTTGATCCCATGGGGTTCCGCAGTGTCCCAGGGTTCCTTTGGCTCCATAAGGCTGATCTCAGGCTCTGAGATAGAACTGAACCAGCAGTGGTTGTCCAGAATGTGCCCTAGAAAATTTCTGTGTAACCAACTGCAATGGAGAGAAAACAGCCAAGGAAAGGAAAGAAACAATGAAGGGAGGAACTCGTGGTTCACAGAAGCAGCAAAGCAGGCAAAGGTGGGGTGTTAGAGAATCCCAGAATGAAAGAATGTGCGAGTTGGAAGGGACCCCAGAGGGATCATCAAGTCCAACCCTCAGCTCTGCCCAGGCCCATCCCCAAGAGTCACAGCCTGTGCCCCAGAGGATCATCCAAACTCTGCTGGAGCTCTGTCAGCCTTGGTGCTGTGCCCACTGCCCTGGGGAGCCTGTTCAGTGCCAACCACCCTGGGGGGGAAGAACCTCTTTCTAACATCCAACCTGAGCCTGCCCTGACACAACTCCAGGCCATTCCCTGGGGGCTGTCCCTGGTCCCCCCAGAGCAGAGCTCAGGGCCTGCCCCTCCTCTGCCCCTCCTGAGGAAGTTGGAACTGCCATGAGGTCTCCCCTCAGTCTCCTCTTGTGCAGCTGAACACCCCAAGTGCCCTGAGCTGCCCCTCCTAAGGCTTCCCCTGCAGAGCCTTCCCCATCCTGGTGGCCTCCTTTGGACACTCTCGACTGGCTCAATCTCTTCCTTCCATTGTGTCCCCCCCGAGTGCCCCACTATTGAGGTGAGGCCGCCCCAGGGCAGAGCAGAGCGGGACAATCCCCTCCCTGGCCTGGCCATGCTGGGCCTGATGCCCCCAGGACAGGGTTGTCCCTCCTGGCTGCCAGGGCACTGCTGACTCCTGGCCAAGTGGGCACCCCCCAGGACCCCCAGGGCCCTTTCCCAGCACTGCTCTCCAGCCTCTCATTCCCACTCTGTCCCCACATCTGGGGTTGCCCCATCCCAGGGGCAGAATCCAGCACTGCCCCTTGTTGAACTTCCGTGGCTCTGCCGCCAACCCATCCCTCCACCACTGCAAAACACCCACCGGGGACCCCCAAAATCCCCCTAAGGGGCATTTGCGGCTCAGCTTTGGAGTCCTGTAAGATCCAAACATTCTCCCCCTACACCCCCCCCTTCCAAAAAAGAAACAAACACCAAAACCCCCATCAAGATATTTGGGACAAGCTCCCCCTTCCCGATCCCCCGCGAGATGGGGCGGGGGGGACGATCCTGTTCCCGTTCCCGCTCCGCCTTTCTCCCTGCCCTTCCTGCCGCCCCTCCTTCTCCTGCTGCATCGCTGCGGCCGCGGGCGGAGCTCTGGGGTGAGCGGGGGAGGGGGACGAGCCGATGGGAAAGGGGGGAAAGGGAGGAAACGGGGGGTAGGACCCCCAAAGGGAGCGCGGGGGGCGGTGGGTGAGCCCCAAAGGGAGCTGGGGGGAGCCGGGGTTTGGGGGGCCGGTGGGCAAGGGGTGGGCGAGGGGGGCTAAGGGGAGGTGAGAGAGCGGGCAAGGGGTTCCCTTGGGGGTCCCTTGGTGTCCCCATGCGTTGATCTGTGGAGAGGGGGGCCCTGGAGAGGGGACACCCCCGGGCTCGCTGTGCCGAGCCGGCGGTCGGGGCCGTGCTGTTGGTTGCCGATCCCGGCCGGCTGAGCCAAGAGCCCGGCCACGTGTGCGGGGCCCGATCCGCTCCCTGCTCTCGTTGCCCCGGGGCAGCCTCTGGTGTCCCCCCGGCTGTGGGGGCGTTTTGTTGGCTCGGGCACAGGCGGCCCTTGTGCGGGGCTGTGTGCCGGGGGGCTGCTGGGGGTCCCCGGGGGGTGTTTTGGGGCGGTGTCGGGGTGGGTTGTGGGCAGAGCCCCGTGGGTGGTCGGGGGGCTGCGGGTCCCCCCCTTGTTGGGGGTTGGTGTTGGTGGGTGAGGCCCCGGCGGCTCCATTGTGAGGCCGGTGTGGGCGGGGGGGGCTGGTCCGGGGGAGCCGGAGGGAGCCGAGGCAGCGGGTTTGGGGAGCCCTCGGGAGAGCCGGGGGTGGGGGGAGGAAGGGCGGGAGCCCCGGAGTGTGGAGAGCGGAGCGGGGCGATGGCGGAGCTGGGGGACCCCCGGCAGGCTGGAGGGGGGAGCAGGGAGAGGGAGGAGCCCCGGGAGCCCCGGGAGGCTGCAAGGGGGGTCCCGGAGAAGGGGCAGCCTGGGCAGTGGGGACCCCTGGGATCCCCGGGCCAAGAAAGTGGAGAAGGCGGAGAGGGGGAATGTCTGCGAACCCGGCCCCCTGAAGCAGAGAGTGAGGGGAGAAGGGACCCCTGGGACCCCCAAAAGCTGAATGTTATTATTTTGGGGGTTTTTATGGACAAGATGCCCGGTGAGTCCTAGAGCTGGACTTGGGCAGGAGGAACCCCCAGGACAACGTGCTCACACCTTGTTTTTCCCTCCCCAGCAGGATTTCTGCTTCCCAAAGCTTGGGCGGATGGAGGAGGAGGCTGCGAGGAAGAGGAAGGTGCCTTGGGCCCCCCAGGCAGGTGAGGAGGAAGTCAGTGCCCCTTTGGGTGGGTCTTTTGTCTTTTGTGGCCGTCCTGCCGGGGCCGGAGTTGGGGGGATGTCCTTGGGCTTCCCTGTGGGCCAGAGGCAAATCCCCTGCGTGTCCTTGTTGGTTCCTGCCCCAGGCCCCGAGGTGAGGCCGGAGAGCGCGGAGGACAAATCCCCCCGGCAGAGCCTGGTGGGAGAGGCCGTTTTGAAGGGCTCCCCGGCGCAGGAAGGCAGCGGGGAGGAAAAGGGCCGGAGATGCCCCCGCAGGAGGGGCTCCAAAGCCAGCCCAGGGGGCTGTGAGGAGGAAAGAGCCAGCGTGTGCCGGGAAGGCGGCCGGAGCTTGAGGCGGAGCTGCGAGCTGGTGGTCCCTGAGCAGCCTCCCAGCAGGGAAAAGCACTTCAGGTGTTTGGAATGTGGGAAGAGCTTTAGGAGGAGAACCCACCTCCTGAGGCACCAGCACGTTCACACCGGGGAACGGCCATACACGTGTGGGGAATGTGGGAAGAGCTTCAGGAAGAGCACCACCCTCCTCAGCCACCGTCGCATCCACAGTGGGGAAAGGCCCTACACGTGTGGGGTGTGTGGGAAGAGCTTCAGGAAGAGCTGCACCCTCCACAGGCACCGTCGCATCCACAGTGGGGAACAGCCCTACACATGTGGGGAGTGTGGGAAGAGCTTCAATCAGAGCTCCAACCTCCTCAGACACCAGACGATCCACAGTGGGGAACGGCCCTACATGTGTGAGGAGTGTGGGAAGAGCTTCAATCAGAGCTCCGCCCTGCTCCAACACCAGATGATCCACAGTGGGGAAAGGCCCTACATGTGTGAGGAATGTGGGATGAACTTCAACCAGATCTCCACCCTGCTCCGACACCAGATGATCCACAGTGGGGAATGGCCCTACACGTGTGCGGAGTGTGGGAAGAGCTTCAGGAACAGCTCCACCCTCCACAGGCACCGTCGCATCCACACTGGGGAACAGCCCTACACATGTGGGGAGTGTGGGAAGAGCTTCAATCAGAGCTCCAACCTCCTCAGACACCAGACGATCCACAGTGGGGAACGGCCCTACATGTGTGAGGAGTGTGGGAAGAGCTTCAAGCGGAGCTCCTACCTGCTCCAACACCAGAGGATCCACAGTGGGGAAAGGCCCTACACGTGTGAGGAATGTGGGATGAACTTCAATCAGATCTCCGCCCTGCGCCGACACCAGATGATCCACAGTGGGAACGGCCCTACACGTGTGGGGAGTGTGGGAAGAGCTTCAGGGACAGCTCCAGCCTTTGCAAACACCGTTGCATCCCCACCAGGGAATGGCCCTACAAGTGCTTGGAATGTGGGAAGAGCTTCAGCACAAGCACCAAGCTGCTCAGCCACCAGCACATCCACACTGGGGAACAGCCCTACACGTGTAGGGAATGTGGGACAGCTCCACCCTCTACACCCACCTTCGCATCCACATCAGGGAGAGGCCTCACAAGTGTGGGGAGTGTGGGAAGAGCTTCAGGGACAGCTCTGCCTTGACCTCCCACCAACGGACCCACCGGTAAGAGAAGCCCCGAGTGCCCCGACTGCGGGAAGAGCTTCGGCCGCTGCTCCAACTCCATCAGCCATGGGAGGACCCGCGTTGGATGATCCACAGGGACCCCCGTTGGGCACAGCCCTGGTGTGCTGGTTTAAAGGTAAACCAGCAGGGGAAATGAGAGCGGTGACACCTAGAATGGGATGGAACACCTGGAATGGGAATGAGAATACCTGGAATGGGAATGGGGACATCAGGAATGGGATGGGGACAATAGCAATGGGATGGGAACACCAGGAATGGATATGGGAACACCTGGAATGGGAATTGGGACATGGGGAGCAAACTGGGGACACTAGGAATGGGAATGGGGGCAGCAGGAATGGGAATGGGGACACGTGGAATGGGGAAGGAACACCTGGAATGGGAATGGGAACACCTGGAATGGGAACACCTGGAATTCGAATGGAGACACCTGGAATGGGAACACCTGGAATGGGAATGGGAACACCTGGAATGGAAATGGGGACACCAGGAATGGGAATGGGAACACCTGGAACTGGAATGGAGACACCTGGAATGGGAACACCTGGAATGGGATTAGGAACATCTGGAATGGGAATGGGGACACCAGGAATGGGAATGGAAACACCTGGAATGGGAATACTAACACCTGGATTGGAAATGGGAACACCAGGAATGGAAATGGGGACACCTGGAATGGGAATGGGGACACCAGGAATGGGAATGGGAACACCTGGAACTGGAATGGAGACACCTGGAATGGGAACACCTGGAATAGGATTAGGAACATCTGGAATGGGAATGGGGACACCAGGAATGGGAATGGAAACACCTGGAATGGGAATGGGGACACCAGGAATGGGAATGGGGACACCTGGAATGGGAACTGAAACACCTGGAATGGGAATGGGGACACCAGGAATGGGAATGGGAACACCTGGAACTGGAATGGAAACACCTGGAGTGGGAACACCTGGAATGGGAATAGGAACACCTGGAGTGGGAATGGGGACACCAGGAATGGGAATGGAAACACCTGGAATGGGAATGGAAACACCTGGAATGGGAATGGGGACACCAGGAATGGAAATGGAGACACCAGGAATGGGAATGGGGACACCTGGAATGGGAACTGAAACACCTGGAATGGGAATGGGGACACCAGGAATGGGAATGGAAACACCTGGAATGGGAATGGGAACACCTGGAATGGAAATGGGGACACCAGGAATGGGAATGGGAACACCTGGAACTGGAATGGAAACACCTGGAGTGGGAACACCTGGAATGGGAATAGGAACACCTGGAGTGGGAATGGGGACACCAGGAATGGGAATGGAAACACCTGGAATGGGAATGGAAACACCTGGAATGGGAATGGGGACACCAGGAATGGAAATGGAGACACCAGGAATGGGAATGGGGAGACCTGGAATGGGAATTGAAACACCTGGAATGGGAATGGGGACACCAGGAATGGAAATGGAGACACCAGGAATGGGAATGGGGACACCTGGAATGGGAATGGGAACATTGGGAATGGGAATGGGAACATCGGGAGCAGGTTGGGGACACCAGGAATGGGAATGGGATCACCTGGGATTGGAATGGGAACACCTGGAATTGGAATGGGAACATTGGGAGCAGACTGGGGACACCAGGAATTGGAATGGGGACACCTGGAATGAGAATGGGAACACCTGGAATGGGAATAGGGAAAACAGAGGTGGGATGGGAACACCTGGAATGGGAATGGGGACAATAGGAATGGGAATGGAGACACCTGGAATATGAATGGGAACACCAAGAACTGGGAATGGGGAAAACAGAAGTGGGATGGGAACATCAGAAACGGGAGGAGGGACAATAGGAATGGGAATGGAGACACCTAGAATGGGATGGAACACCTGGAAAGGGAATTGGAACACATGGAATGGGAATGGGAACTCCTGGAATGGGAATGGGGACACCTGGAATGGGATGGGAACAACTAGAACGGGATGGGAACACCTGGAACAGGAATGCAAACCCGTGGAATGGGAATGGGAACAGCCGGGCCCGGGCTGTGTCCCTGGGGAAACAGGAGGCCAGGCCCAAAAGAGTTAACTAAGAAATTGGGGCCTGCTAACAAGCTACCAACATCCAAGACCATCTGTGCTCGTTCTGTTCTACTGACTGGAGCAAAGCTTCAGAGAATAGTACAGGAACATGTCCTAGGCCTCGAGGGGATAAATTAGAGAGACAGCAGGATCAGGGAGACATTGGAAAAGGAGGAATAGGCCGGGAGCCAGGGCTTTTTCCAAGTTTCAGTGAGCGGGTCAAGAAAAATGGAAGAGAAGGAAGGTCAAGCTGAGGAAGATGAGTTGAAGCCCCCAGAGCCATGGAGGAAGAGTGGAAGTACCCTCAGGATTGAGGGCCAAGAGAAACACCGCCCCAAGCCCCGCCTGAGCTCCACCTCTACTCCGCCTGTTATTAATATGCATCGATAGATGTTGTAATCACTTGAATATGCATTTAATCCCAGCTGAAGATTGCATAAAAATGCTGATTTTGTGTGAAGCCTTCGAGCAAGTTTGTCCAGCGCCAGCTGGCTTGCTCCCAACGTTGAATTAACAAATACCTTGCTGCTTAAAGATAAAAAAGTCTCTGAGCAGTTTCTCGGACCGATTTTTCGCATTCAGCGCCCAGTCAGTCCCAGGATGATCCCAGTCACTCCTGGTCTCTCCCAGTTGCTCCCAGTTTCCTCCATGTGGTCCCACTCATTCCCTGTTGCTCCCAGAAGCTTCCAGCATGATCCCAGTTGCTCACAGCCACTTCCAGTCATCCCCAGTGCACTCCCAGTTGCTCCCAGTATGATCCCAATCACCTCCTGCATGATCCCACTCACTCCTGGTATGATCCCAGGATGACCCCAGTCACCCTCAGTGTGGTCTCAGTTGCTCCCAGCATGGGCCAAGCTTCTCCCACCGTGATCCCAGGATGATCCCAGTTGTCCCCATCATGGTCCCACTTGCTCCCAGTTGCCCCTAGCACAGATCCAGTCACTCCAAGTATGATCCCAGTCCTCCCTCCTGACAGTCCCAGTCAATCCCAGTTGCTTCTCTTGTAGATCCAGTCACTCACAATTCCTTCCAGTTGCCCCCAGCCTGGTCCTAATTCCCCTTCACGTAGTCCCAGTCACTCCCAGTATGGTCCCAGTCACCCCCACCGTGGTTACAGACACTCCCAGTATATCCCAGTAGAGCCCTCAGCATGCTCCTAGTCCTTCCCAGTCACTCCCAGATGCACCAGTAACATTTCAGTTTCCACCAGTATGATCCCAGTGACACCAAGGCACTCCCACTATATCCTATGTGGCCTCCAGTTGCTCCCAGTAGCCCTCGGTGTGGTCCCAGTTGCTCCCAGTCTGATCCCTGTTGCCCCAGTTCTGGTCCTGGAGGGTCCCAGTGTGCTCAGATCCTGCTCCCGGGGGGTCCTGCTGGGTCCCAGTCCTGGTCCCGGTGTATCCTGGTGGCCCAGTCCATCCCAGCCCATCCCAGTCCATCCCAGTCAGTCCCAGTCCATCCCAGTCCATCCCAGTCCCTTCCCAGCCGTTTCCCAGGTCCTGCCCCCCCACCCCCCAAGATGCTGACGGGGTCGGGGCTCCGTCTTTGGCTTCGTCTCCCTGGGCCTGCCTGGAATGAAGGGGCCGCTGGGACACTGTGGGACCTCCTGAGACCAAAGGAACCCTGGGAGAATTTGGATACTCCTGGAATCAAGGCACAACTGGGACACTGCAGGGCCCTATGGAAAAAAAGGAACCTTGTGACGCTGCGGAATTCCTGGAATCCAGGGGCCTTTGGGACATGGGGGCCTCATGGAACCAAAGGAACCCTGAGGTGTTTCCGAAGGTCATGGAATCAAGGGGCCACTGGGACACTGCAGGGCCTCTGGGAATTAAAGGAACACTGGGACACTGGGGCAGGACATCCCCCTGCAATGGCACCAAGACAATGCCCCATTTGCAAAGGGGTCAGTGCTGAGCTGAGAGGGGGCCAGGCCAAGGCAGGAGATGTTGGACCCCAGACTGGTTTCACCCCAAATGAAGCCCCTGATGGTGAGGGAACCCCTGGAGTCCAAGGACTGTCAGTCCATGGGTTTCTACCAGAAAGGGCCAGTCCCCTTTCCCAGGGGCAGGTTCTTCCAACAGAACCCTTCTTGGGGGTGTGTGGAGATTCCTGCCTTGGCTGGGGACCCCCCAAGGTCACTGCTGGAGGTTGAGAGCAGAGATCTCCCCACGAGCGCTGCTCTGGGGGAGTGTCAGAGACTGGAACAGTTAATGATTTCTGCATTCTAAGAGACTTCTGCAGGCTTTTGACTTTCTGATGGGCAGCTGGGTCCATCCCCCCTCCTCCAGTGCAGAAGATGTCAAGCCCCCCAAAGGCGGGAAGAGCCGAGTTTACCACGCCCTCCACATGAACTCCGCGCCAAAAAGGGGGACACCCCCTATGGAAACAACTCCCCGCCTTGGGGAGGTGCAAAGGATATGGATATTGACTGGTGACTTTGGGGGTTTGGGGGGGATTTTTCCCTCTTCTCCCCCCACCGCCTGCGGATCCAGACCATTGCTTTTTACATGGCTGGATCCAGTGGGCGGTGACTATTTACGTTTTTACCACTATCTTCTTTTCCTTTTTCTTGCTCTCCCTTACTCTTACCCTGTCTTTCTCTCCCCTGTGCATTTTTCTCCTCCCCCGAAAGGTTGACCTTGTTATATGACAGCCCCCAAAATGCTGCAATACCTGTTGATACAAAATTGTTCAAATAAACCTTGTCAATCTGTTTTCAGACACCGATTATTCAGTGTTGTTTCACTTTAATCCACCCCAAGGGAATTATTGATAAAACCTGAGTTACCAACCCACCTTTTTCCTGGGGGGGGTCGTAACAGTCACTGCTGTCCCTGTGATGTCACTGCTGTGACTGTGATGCCACCACTGTCTCTGTGATGTCACCACTGTCTCTGTGATGTCACTGCTCTGCCTTTGATTTCACTGCTGCGTCCCTGTGATGTCACAGCTGTCTTTGTGACATCACGACTGTCTCTGTGACATCACTACTGTCTCTGTGATGTCACTGATTTCCCTGTGAAGTCACTGCTGTCCATGTGATGTCACTGCTGTGACTGTGATGTCACCAATGTGTCTGTGATGTCACCGATATCTCTGTGATGTCAACAATGTCCCTGTGATGTCATTGATGTCCCCGTGATGTCACTGCTGTCTTTGTGATGTCACTGCTGTCATTGTGATGTCACCAACTTCCCTGTGATGTCACTGCTGTCTCTGTGATGTCACTGCTGTCTCTGTGATGTCACCGCTGTCCCTGTGACGTCACCAGTGTCCCTTCGATGTCACCCATATCTCTGTGATGTCATTGCTGTCCCTGTGATGTCACTGCTGTCTCTGTGATGTCACTGATGTCCCTTTGATGTCACTGCTGTCTCTGTGATATCACCAATGTCTCTGTGATGTCACCGCTGTCCCTGTGATGTCACTGCTGTCCCTGTGATGTCAGCAATGTCTCTTCATCCAGACTCCAACCACCACTTTTCAATCAGACTGTGACCACCACTGTCAACCAGACTGCAGATCACCACTCTCGACCCAACTGCAACCACCACTCTTGACCAGACTGCACCACCACTCTCACCAACAGGGTTTTTTCCCCTCTCCCTTTACTTTGGGCTCAGGGGGCCTAACAAACACCACTCTGTTCATGCCCCAGGGTGCTGGGTTATACATTTGGGTTTTGTGGGTTAAAACCAACTGTTTGTCTGTATAATTGTACTTATTGTGTTATTTTATTAAATTGTTATTCTGACTTATAATCTCTCCTTTGAGTTGAGTTCATTTCCCCTGCTGGTTTACTTTTAAACCAGCACAATCAGACTGCTCAAACTACCGTGGTATTACTCTGCTCCCCATTGCTGGCAAAATCCTGGCAAGAATACTCTTGAACAGACTAATACCCACTACAGCAGAAGGAATTCTCCCTGAAAGCCAATGTGGTTTCAGAGCCAACAGGAGCCCCACAGACATGGGATTTGTTCTCAGACAACTGCAAGAGAAGTGTAGGGAACAGAACAAAGGTCTCTATGGAACCTTTGTTGACCTCACCAAGGCTTTCGATACTGTGAGCAGGAAAGGTCTGTGGCAGATTTTGGAATGTTTAGGTTGTCCCCCCAAGTTCCTTAAAATGATCATCTCACTCCATGAGGATCAGCACGGCCAAGTCAGATATGGCAATGCACTTTCTGAGCCCTTTCTAATAACCAGTGGTGTGAAACAAGGCTGTGTTCTCGCACCAACCCTATTCACAATCTTTTCCAGCAGGATGCTCCAAAGGGCCACGGCAGACCTCGATGATCAGGACGGGATCTACATCCGATACCGTACTGATGGAAGCCCTTTCAACCTAAGGCGACTGAAGGCCCACACCAAGACCTTAAACCATCTTGTCCAGGAGCTGCTTTATGCTGATGACGCCGCCCTCGTCGCTCCCACAGAAGCAGCTCTGCAGCGTTTAACATCCTGCTGTGCTGAGGCTGCTGAGCTCTTTGGGCTGGAAGTCAGCTTAAAGAAAACAGAAGTTCTCCATCAACCTGCACCTCAGGAAGTCTTCCATCATCCCCATATCACCATTGGCCAATCAGAGCTCAAATCAGTCCAGCAGTTTAATTACCTAGGGAGCCTCATCTCCTCAGATGGTGAGATTGACAGAGAGATGGACAACAGGTTAGCAAAGGCATAGAGAGCTTTTGGAAACTCCATAAAAGAGTTTGGCGAAATAAACACTTGAAGAAAAGCACAAAGATCAGTGTTTACAGAGCCATTGTGCTGTCTACTCTCATATGGGTCCGAATCCTGGGCCATCTACAGCCACCACCTGCGACTCCTGGAACGCTTCCATCAACGCTGCCTCCGTACAATCCTAAACATCCACTGCTCAGATGATGTGACCAATCCATCTGTTCTAGAACAGGCAGCAGTCACAAGGATTGAGGCCATGTTGCTGAGAACACAGCTGTGCTGGGCAGGGCACGTCTCCAGCATGAAGGACCAACCACCCCCTCCCTAAGATCGTGCTCTGTGGTGAACTTGCCTTGGCTGCCGCAAGAGAGGAGCCCCGAAGAGGAGATACAAGGACTGCCTGAAACAACATCTCAACCTTGGCCATATTGATCTCCATCACTGGTCTACTCTGGCCTCCAGTCGGGAGGTCTGGAGACACCCCATCTCTAACGCTGCTGCTTCCTTTGAGAACGCAGCAGGATCAGCATCGAGGAGAAAAGACAACGCAGAAAGAACCGTGTCCTGTCCATCCCATCCAAGGAGTCTTTCTGCTCTGCCTTTTGCAACTGGACGTGTCTATCTCGTATTGGCCTCTTTAGCCACCAGTGTGCTTGTAGCAAATGTGGGCAGAGCTGTAGGAAATTGGCTATAGAACATGGTTTGCCTAGGCTGTGGGAACATCTTAGATAGCGAGTTTACAGTGCCCTTGTACCCTGTTAGCTGGCTGGTAAACAGGACATTGTGATTAGCAAAACAAAAAGCAACTGAGTACCACCTGTGTCAACAAAGAATGAGGTGAGATCAACATTTAAGCAGAACCAATAATGAGCTTAGCTTTTGCAATATGTATGAACTAATTATAAAGCATATATTAAGCTGTTAGCAATGATCAATAAACGAAGCTTGCTGATTCTCATATTGAGGGTCTCTTTCTTCCCTCCTCCGACAAATGGCGCTTGAACAGGGGCTAAGTTAAATCTGCAGCCCCAGGGGCTAAGTTAAATCTGCAGCCCCAAGGGCTAAGTTGAATCTGCGGCCCAAGGGACTAAGTTTAATCTGTGGCCCAAGGGACTAAGTTGAATCTGCGGTCCCCGAAACCTGAACAGGGGGTAAGTTAAATCTGCACTCCCTGAAGCCACGGTCTGACGCAGTAGCCGGTCGGTCTTGCAGCAGCACAAGAGGCAAAAGAGGTGGACTCCGTGGCGACCTCACAGGAGGGTCCTGGCCGACAACACCGCCGATGTCTTGTAACGGGCTGCAACAGCGCACTGAAGATCTATAGGCATGGAAAGACAAGCGGTGCTTTCATTACTCCAGTGCTTTTTAGAAAAGCGGGGACTTAAGGGTATAGCTTTGAAAAAAGAATTACCAAGATTGCTTACAACGGGGGTTGCTAAAAGTTTTTTTGTGGACCCTAATACAGTTTTTGATGAAAGAGAATGGAGACGTTATGAGGTTAAGTTGTTGGAGGTTGACGCAGAGACGGAGCTCAGTGTAACATGACAGAAGTGGAGAAACTGCCAGGCCAGCCAGACAAGACGCCTGGACAGGTGAGCCACCGAGAACAAAAGGGATCTAATGTTGCATCTATATGGAAGTCTATCCTGCTTAAAAAGGAAGAAAAATTAGACGAACCGGCTTTGTGGCAGATGCTGCTTTCATGTAAGGGCCAGGGATATGAAGCGAACACTGTAACTGCCTTTACTATCTCTACTTGGAAAGAACTTAGTGATAAGCTTTTTACTGCTGTCTATAAGGGAGAAAAAGTTGCTGCTTCCCTCCTTACAACTTGGCGATTGTTATCTGGAACAGTAAAAGACATTAAAGCACAGTCTGAGGGCATTAGAATGCTACTAGATACCATCATACGGAGAAATTGTGTAAAAAGGGAGTCGAGCGGAGTTGAAGGGAGCCGGAGCGGTACAGGAAAATCACGGATCGGGGCCGGGGACAACCGAGCGGCCCCACCAGCATGAACGCGGTGCAACATCTCGGCAGTGCATATCCAGGACGATCGGAGACGACGGTTGCAGTGTGAAAGTACTGCTGATGGACCAGAGATGAACTTTACGAACACTATGACTGAGTTCCACCTTAAGACATTTCCAGCTTTTCATCTGAACTGTGCAGCGGGACTGCGCTGCGCATTTGTGGTTGTGTTCACGGCGCTGGGTGCTTACAGCGCCGTGCTGAGTGAACCCGTGCCGGCGCCGGGTCTGTCCGCCTGTGGCGGGTGCCTGCGGGGCGGCGCCGGGCAGCGGGGCAGTGGCGGTGGTCGCGGTTCCTGCGCGGCCCCGGCTCGGAGCGCTCCCGGATGCCGCAGAGCCGGGGCCGGTGATATCGCTCGGAGCGCTCCCGGATGCCGCAGAGCCGGGGCCGGTGATATCGCTCGGAGCGCTCCCGGATGCCGCAGAGCCGGGCCGGTGATATCGCTCGGAGCGCTCCCGGATGCCGCAGGGCCGGGGCCGGTGATATCGCTCGGAGCGCTCCCGGATGCCGCAGGGCCGGGGCCGGTGATATCGCTCGGAGCGCTCCCGGATGCCGCAGAGCCGGGGGCCGGTGATATCGCTCGGAGCGGTGCGCGGCCCCGGCTCGGAGCGGTGAGCCCGCGCGCGTGCACGCCGGCGGCCCCGGGCGCGGCGGGCGGCGGGGGGGGCTCTGTGTCCCCGCACTGCTGACAGCCATGGTCCCGGGGGGTGTGCGTTCCCCTTCCCTTCTTTGCAGAGAGTGTTTTTTCCCTGATACCGCTCCTCTTCCTAGAGCAGCGAGTTAATGACGGTAGCAAAAGCCTTGGGTGGTGCAGTCGGGGGAGGAGGAAAAGCTGTTTGTCTTTTTCCCCGTTACACCAACCACCCCCTCTCTGAAACTGTCTGCAGCTGTTCTCTCCCTCTCCTATGTTTTTGTCTTTTCTTAAGCAGACTCTGTGATTAAGTTCCTTCTGCTGATCTCTCTGGGTGAGCCCGGCCCCTCCTTCCCCTCCTTCGTCCTTCGGCAATGAGGGGCGTGGGGGGAGGCAAAGACGGTAAAACACAAAAAAAAGGGAAAAGAGAAAAAACAACTTAAAATTAACAATATCCCAACTTATAAATCAAATAAGATTGCATTGTTTTTACAGCAATAGGTGTCACGCATACAGCGTGCTCATGGCATTCTCAAACGTTTTCTTCAAAACAGGGAGACTGACGAAAAATCCTTTGAAGCAAGATTAGAAATAATGCAACATCCGTGCTTAGCTTTTTGCATATTACAGAAGGTTATTAAGAATTTCCTATAGTTTGCTATTTTGCTTCTCTTACATGAAATTTGGCTGTTTCCCCCAGGGGCAGGGTGCAGGTAGAAGATTTGGAGACAGAACAATGAGACAGAAGGGGATATAGTCTTGCCCCCTGCAAAAGTAGTTTTATTGCCTTTATGATAGAATATCATTGCTCTATGAGAAGAGTTGAAGATTTCCAAGATAATATTCTGTTCTTTCCTGCTGTATCTGTCTTTTACATAGAGAGTTATGCAGGATTTGCAGATTGCTGATGGCAGCTATGCCATAAATTTCCTTTGAATTATGAAACTGATAAGAAGTGCACAACCAATGACTACTTGAAAATGTGTGTGAATGATGGATGTCTGAGGTGGCCCCCTAAGAGTGTGTGAAAAAAGATTGTGTGAAAGAGGAAAGCTACATGAATGTGTGACTGTGTAAACTTAAAAATACCTTCTGCCGGTGTCAAGATTTTAGAGATGTGTAACATGATTCTGTTGAACCATAGTGACTCCTTATTCTGAATGGTAAATGAATTCTTCAAATTCCCACCATGAGTGACGAGGCTTTGGTTATTTCTGGACTAGCCCTGTCCGGCTAGCTGTTTGATCTGAACTGAGGTTGAATAAGGGGTTCTTGCGTAGGTTTGGTGTTCTATTTCTGCCTTGTTTCAGAAATTTGTGAAGGTTAAGTCTCAGGTGGAGTTTTTCCACTGCTGTTGTTCCTTAGCTGTGTAAGCTGCGCAGGAGATCACCAGTTTTAAAGCGAGTAGAAACCATAAACCAGCAAACATTGGTGCAGACTGCAAGGTTGGCAGAGCCCGAAGCAAGGTACACCACTGTGCATCCAGGTGCCCAGGAACCATTCTTACAATTCGTGGAAAAGCTGCAAGGCACTGTAGAGAAACAAGTTTTGTGACAGATACAGAAGTTGCTAGTTACATAACTAGCTAGAGATAATGCAGGCTTGTGCCAGGGTGAGGTCCTTAGACCATCAAATAATTGCATTTGCATCTGCTATGGCAGTAGTGAGGGTCGTTTTGAGCTTTTCTGTGTTTCCCAGGATTTAAATCAGGAGTTGTCGATGTTGCTGCCTTGTTTGCTCAGCTCATTGCAGGAGGGCCTTTAGGCTGTCAAGGCCATCCTGCGTGCCTTCTCAGAGACATCTGCAGTGTTGTGGATAGTGTGTCTTCAGGCCTCCTGGCTGGAGGCCAGAGCAGACCAGTTATGTTGATCAGTGTGACCAGAGCTGAAGTGTTGTTTTAAAGAGTCCTTATATATTGTCTTCAAAACCCCTCCCGTGCAACAGCTGGTAGCAATATTCATTGTAAAACGGCTAGTCTCTCCTCCTTAAAACATGCCCTACCCATTGCAGCTGTGTTCTCAGCAAAATAGCCTCACTAATTGTGATTACTCCTTGTTTCATACCAGACGTATTGCTTGCATAATTTGACTAGTGAATGTTTAGGGTTGTACAAAGGCAACCTGTACTCTTCATGATGCTCAAAGCTTGCTGTTAATTGTCCAAACAAACAAACGGACTTCTGTAGTCATTCCAAGAGTTAGGGTTGTGATACTAGGAGGTACTGCTCGGAGTTTTCTTTTAGAACATACAGATCCTGTGTGACTTAAACAATGGCTCCTACCTACAGAACAGCTGTTGGCCCTGCAACAGCTTGTCAGAAGGCAGCTTGATGCTGATTACATTGAACCATCTCAGAATCCTTTAATTACCCCTGTGTTTGTGATAAAGGAAAAATCTGTGAAATGAAAACCTTTGCATGATCTCAGACAGGTTGGTGCAGTCATGGTTAGTAAGCATTGGCTTACTGACCCCTTCTGTGCTTTCTGCTGAATAACCCATTGTTATTATTGATTTGACAGATTATCTTCTCACAATCCGGTTAGATCCCAGTGATAGAGAAAAGATGTGCATTTTTAGTTCCATCTATTATTCGTGCAGAACGTTATGAGTGTTACCCATAGAAAACCCTCTCCCATGGAATGAAAGGCTTTTCTATAATTTGTCAGTGGTTTATGTTTCCAATGCAATTTTCTGACTGTCTTTGTTGTCATTATATAGATGATATTTCTGCTAGCTGTAGCCACTGAGGATCAGCTGGGTGTGTTGGACGCTGAAACCAGAAAGAGTCTACAATTCTTTGGCCTAGTAGTTGCTCCTGACACGGTGCAGTGAAAAGTACCCTGGAAATATTTAGGGTTCATGTACACAAAAAGCAGTCATTTCTCAACCAGTTATGCCAAGTCTTAATTTTCAAGCGTTGTTTGTACTCTAAAGAACTCCTTTGCAGAGGATTGTTCCAGCAAGTTTCCTATGCTTCGATCCAGTGCAGTTTCATAGTTTTTCACCTCTTTTACAGTTTTGGGAAAAACACACTGTGCTTGGCCAAAAGCCTCCTTTAAGCTGATGGTCTTGTGGTCCCTGTGGGAGCTGGGGGCGGAGCGCAGCGTGCAGGTGTGGACCTTGTCCTTCTCACAGTAGCATTCCAGCAGTTACCGTGCTGGGGGATTTCCTCTCAGCCATAACCTGGGCACCACAGAGCCCCACCAGGACGTAGTTTTTTCTGAGTGTTCTTTGTGCTGTGCTTACTCAGGTGGGCTTGGCACAGGGAGGCCTTGCAGGTCAGGCAAGTCTTCATGGCTGGACGGGGGCCTGTGGGGTAAAGGCAGAGTGGGCACTGGGAAGGGCCCTGCTGGCATATTTCTGTTCCTTCTGTATGCACTCCTTGCAGAAGCTGTGACCGCACCCCAGGGACAGAGGGTTCCTGTAAAAGTCCAGGCAGATGGGGCATGTCAGTTCATCCTCCAGCCTGGCCTCAGCACCCACCTCGGCCATGTTGCCTGAGCCTCGTGACGGGGCTGAGAGCAAGGAGGAGGGCACTGGTGAGAAACTGAGAGCACAGCATACAGAAGCCTTCAGATGTCGATTTAGCTTAATTCATTCTATTGCTCGCTCAGTTGTTGTCTCTTGTCCAGATTGTCGCTGTGCTTGTGGTGTCTATTTTAGTACTAACCCTCGAAGTCTTACTCTGGCAAATGATCCCCAAGAGTTAGATTTAATGGGATCACTGTCTGTACATAACACAAGTGGTAATGAGACTCAAACCTGTTTTATGTTGGGATTATTTCAATCTAGATTAAGTGTTTATCAAAGCCACGACTTGTCCAGCTGGCACAAACTGCCTAGCCTGTACACAAAAGAACTGTAGAGCCTGAGTGAAACAGTAGGACACACAAAGAAAGTAACAGTAACAACTAGTCCTATAGACTTGTAGCTTCAATCTATTTTTGGTTCTATGTCTGAATAAGTTTTAAGTTTTGTTAAAGAAAAGCCTATGATGGTTGTTGACAATTGTTGTAATTTTAGTAATAGTTCATATTGTTTTTTCTTGTATTGTTAAATGTGTAAGTGCTATAACAGAGAAAACATTATTGGCCCAGAATAAAAAAACGGGGGTATTTGTCGGGAATTGGCTATAGAACACGGCTTGCCTAGGCTGTGGGAACATCTTAGATAGCGAGGTTACAGTGCCCTTGTACCCTGTTAGCTGGCTGGCAAACAGGACATTGTGATTAGCAAAACAAAAAGCAACTGAGTACCACCTGTGTCAACAAAGAAATGAGTAAGAGGTGAGATCAACATTTAAGCAGAACCAATAATGAGCTTAGCTTTTGCAATATGTATGAACTAATTATAAAGCATATATTAAGCTGTTAGAAATGATCAGAAAACGAAGCTTGCTGATTCTCATATTGAGGGTCTCATTCTTCCCTGGTCCGACAGGGTCCAACATCTCCTGCCTTGTCCTGGCCCCCTCTCAGCTCAGCACTGACCCCTTTGCAAATGGGGCATTGTCTTGGTGCCATTGCAGGGGGATGTCCTGCCCCAGTGTCCCAGTGTTCCTTTAATTCCCAGAGGCCCTGCAGTGTCCCAGTGGCCCCTTGATTCCATGACCTTCGGAAACACCTCAGGGTTCCTTTGGTTCCATGAGGCCCCCATGTCCCAAAGGCCCCTGGATTCCAGGAATTCCGCAGTGTCACAAGGTTCCTTTTTTTCCATAGGGCCCTGCAGTGTCCCAATTGTGCCTTGACTCCAGGAGTATCCAAATTCTCCCGGGGTTCCTTTGGTCTCAGGAGGTCCTGCAGTGTCCCAGCGGCCCCTTCATTCCAGGCAGGCCCAGGGAGACGAAGCCAAAGACGGAGCCCCGACCCCGTCAGCATCTTGGGGGGCGGGGGGGCAGGACCTGGGAAACGGCTGGGAAGGGACTGGGATGGACTGGGATGGACTGTGATGGATTGGGATGGATTGGGACTGACTGGGACGGACTGGGATGGACTGGGACAGACTGGGATGGACTGAGAGGGACTGGGATGGACTGGGATGGATTGGGACTGACTGGGATGGACTGGGAGGGACTGGGATGGACTGGGATGGACTGGGACAGACTGGGATGGACTGGGATGGACTGGGATGGATTGGGATGGAGTGGGATGGATTGGGATGGACCGGGACAATAGGATACACCGGGACCAGGACTGGGACCCAACAGGACCCCCCGGGAGCAGGATCTGAGAACACTGGGACCCTCCAGGACCAGAACTGGGGCAACAGGGATCATACTGGGAGCAACTGGGACCACACTGAGGGCTACTGGGAGCAACTGGAGGCCACATAGGATATAGTGGGAGTGCCTTGGAGTCACTGGGATTGTACTGGTGGAAAGTGGAATGTTACTGGGACCACACTGGGAGTGACTGGGAAGGACTAGGAGCATGCTGAGGGCTCTACTGGGATATCCTGGGAGTGTCTGCAACCATGGTGGGGGTGACTGGGACCATACTGGGAGTGACTGGGACTACGTGAAGGGGAATTAGGACCAGGCTGGGGGCAACTGGAAGGAACTGTGAGTGACTGGATCTACAAGAGAAGCAACTGGGATTGACTGGGACTGTCAGGAGGGAAGACCGGGATGATATTTGGAGTGACTGGATCTGTGCTGGGGCAACTGGGAGCAAGTGGGACCATGATGGGGACAACTGGGATCATCCTGGGATCACGGTGGGAGAAGCTTGGCCCATCCTGGGAGCAACTGAGACCACACTGAGGGTGACTGGGGTCATCCTGGGATCATAGCAGGAGTGAGTGGGATCATGCAGGAGGTGATTGGGATCATACTGGGAGCAAGTGGGAGTGCACTGGGGATGACTGGAAGTGGCTGTGAGCAACTGGGATCATGCTGGAAGCTTCTGGGGGCAACTGGGAATGAGTGGGACCACATGGAGGAAACTGGGAGCATCTGGGAGAGACCAGGAGTGACTGGGATCATCCTGGGACTGACTGGGCGCTGAATCCGAAAAATCGGTCCGAGAAACTGCTCAGAGACTTTTTTATCTTTAAGCAGCAAGGGATTTGTTTATTCAACGTTGGGAGCAAGCCAGCTGGCGCTGGACAAACTTGCTCCAAGGCTTCACACAAAATCAGCATTTTTCTACAATCTTCAGCTGGGATTAAATGCATATTCAAGTGATTACAACATCTATCGATGCATATTAATAACAGGCGGAGTAGAGGTGGAGCTCAGGCGGGGCTTGGGGCGGTGTTTCTCTTGGCCCTCAGTCCTGAGGGTACTTCCACTCTTCCTCCATGGCTCTGGGGGCTTCAACTCATCTCCCTCAGCTTGACCTTCCTTCTCTTCCATTCTTCTTGACCCGCTCACTGAAGCTTGGAAAAAGCCCTGGCTCCCGGCCTATTCCTCCTATTCCAATGTCTCCCTGATCCTGCTGTCTCTCTAATTTATCCCCTCGAGGCCTAGGACATGTTCCTGTACTATTCTCTGAAGCTTTGCTCCAGTCAGTAGAACAGAACGAGCACAGATGGTCTTGGATGTTGGTAGCTTGTTAGCAGGCCCCAATTTCTTAGTTAACTCTTTTGGGCCTGGCCTCCTGTTTCCCCAGGGACACAGCCCGGGCCCGGCTGTTCCCATTCCCATTCCACGGGTTTGCATTCCTGTTCCAGGTGTTCCCATCCCGTTCTAGTTGTTCCCATCCCATTCCAGGTGTCCCCATTCCCATTCCAGGAGTTCCCATTCCAATTCCATGTGTTCCCATTCCATGTGTTCCAATTCCCTTTCCAGGTGTTCCATCCCATTCTAGGTGTCTCCATTCCCATTCCTATTGTCCCTCCTCCCATTCCTGATGTTCCCATCCCACTTCTGTTTTCCCCATTCCCAGTTCTTGGTGTTCCCATTCATATTCCAGGTGTCTCCATTCCCATTCCTATTGTCCCCATTCCCATTCCAGGTGTTCCCATCCCACCTCTGTTTTCCCTATTCCCATTCCAGGTGTTCCCATTCTCATTCCAGGTGTCCCCATTCCAATTCCTGGTGTCCCCAGTCTGCTCCCAATGTTCCCATTCCCATTCCAGGTGTTCCCATTCCAATCCCAGGTGATCCCATTCCCATTCCTGGTGTCCCCAAACTGCTCCCGATGTTCCCATTCCCATTTCCAATGTTCCCATTCCCATTCCAGGTGTCCCCATTCCCATTCCTGGTGTCCCCATTTCCATTCCTGGTGTCCCCATTCCCATTCCAGGTCTTTCCATTCCCATTCCAGGTGTTCCCATTCCCATTCCAGGTGTTCCCACTCCAGGTGTTTCCATTCCAGTTCCAGGTGTTCCCATTCCCATTCCTGGTGTCCCCATTCCCATTCCAGGTGTTCCCATTCCCATTCCAGGTGTCTCCATTCCAATTCCTGGTGTTCCCATTCCCATTCCTGGTGTCCCCATTTCCATTCCAGGTGTTCCCATTCCCATTACTGGTGTTCCCATTCCAGGTGTCTCCATTCCAATTCCAGGTGTCCCCATTTCCATTCCAAGTGTTCCTATTCCCATTCCAGGTGTTCCCACTCCAGGTGTTTCCATTCCAGTTCCAGGTGTTCCCATTTCCATTCCAGGTGTTCCCATTCCAGGTGTCTCCATTCCAATTCCAGGTGTTCCCATTCCTGGTGTCCCCATTTCCATTCCAGGTGTTCCCATTCCCATTCCAGGTGTTTCCATTCCCATTCCTGGTGTCCCCATTTCCATTCCAGGTTTTCCCATTCCCATTCCTGGTGTTCCCATTCCAGGTGTCTCCATTCCAATTCCAGGTGTTCCCATTCCTGGTGTCCCCATTTCCATTCCAGGTGTTCCCATTCCCATTCCAGGTGTTCCTTCCCCATTCCACGTGTCCCCATTCCCATTCCTGCTGCCCCCATTCCCATTCCTAGTGTCCCCAGTCTGCTCCCAATGTCCCCATTCCCATTCCAGGTGTTCCCATTTCCATTCCTGGTGTTCCCATCCCATTGCTATTGTCCCCATCCCATTCCTGATGTCCCCATTCCCATTCCAGGCATTCTCATTTCCATTCCAGGTGTTCCATCCCATTCTAGGTGTCACCGCTGTCATTTCCCCTGCTGGTTTACCTTTAAACCAGCACACCAGGGCTGTGCCCAACGGGGGTCCCTGTGGATCATCCAACGCGGGTCCTCCCATGGCTGATGGAGTTGGAGCAGCGGCCGAAGCTCTTCCCGCAGTCGGGGCACTCGGGGGCTTCTCTTACCGGTGGGTCCGTTGGTGGGAGGTCAAGGCAGAGCTGTCCCTGAAGCTCTTCCCACACTCCCCACACTTGTGAGGCCTCTCCCTGATGTGGATGGGAAGGTGGGTGTAGAGGGTGGAGCTGTCCCACATTCCCCAGCTGTTCCCCAGTGTGGATGTGCTGGTGGCTGAGCAGCTTGGTGCTTGTGCTGAAGTTCTTCCCACATTCCAAGCACTTGTAGGGCCATTCCCTGGTGTGGATGCAACGGTGTTTGCAAAGGCTGGAGCTGTCCCTGAAGCTCTTCCCACACTCCGCACATGTGTAGGGCCGTTCCCACTGTGGATCATCTGGTGTCGGAGCAGGGTGGAGATCTGATTGAAGTTCATCCCACATTCCTCACACATGTAGTGCCTTTCTCCACTGTGGATCATCTTGTGTTGGAGCAGGGTGGAGCTCCGCTTGAAGCTTTTCCCACACTTCCCACACTTGTAGCGCTGTTCCCCACTGTGGATGCAACGGTGGGTGCGGAGGTTGCAGCTCTGCCTGAAGCTCTTCCCACACTCCCCACACATGTAGGGCCTTTCCCCACTGTGGATCATCTGGTGGCTGAGAAGGTGGGAGCTCTGTTTGAAGCTCTTCCCACACTCCCCACACGTGTAGGGCCGTTCCCCACTGTGGATGTGCTGGTGCCTCAGGAGGTTGAATCTCTTGCTGAAGCTCTTCCCACATTCCAAACACCTGAAGGGTTTCTCCCTGCTGGGAGGCTGCTCAGGGACCACCAGCTCGCAGCTCCACCTCAAGCTCCGGCCGCCTTCCCGGCACACGCTGGCTCTTTCCTCCTCACAGCCCCCTGGGCTGGCTTTGGAGCCCCTCCTGCGGGGGCATCTCCGGCCCTTTTCCTCCCCGCTGCCTTCCTGCGCCGGGGAGCCCTTCAAAACGGCCTCTCCCACCAGGCTCTGCCGGGGGGATTTGTCCTCCGCGCTCTCCGGCCTCACCTCGGGGCCTGGGGCAGGAACCAACAAGGACACGCAGGGGATTTGCCTCCGGCCCACAGGGAAGCCCAAGGACATCCCCCCAACTCCGGCCCCACCAGGACGGCCACAAAAGACAAAAGACCCACCCAAAGGGGCACTGACTTCCTCCTCACCTGCCTGGGGGGCCCAAGGCATCTTCCTCTTCCTCGCAGCCTCCTCCTCCATCCGCCCAAGCTTTGGGAAGCAGAAATCCTGATGGGGGTAAAAACAAGGGGTGAGCGCGTTGCCTTGGGGGTTCCTCCTGCCCAAGTCCAGCTCTAGGACTCACCGGGCAACTTCTGTCCATAAAAACCCCCAAAACACCAACATTCAGCCCAAATTCCCCTTCCAGGACTTCCCCCTCTCTGCTCTCTGGGGTTAGGGGGGTCCACCCTGTCTGGCCTGATGCCATTTCTGCCTGCATTGGGGGTCCCCCTTCTCCGGGCTGCCGGGGGTCCCGCGGCTCCGGGGAGTTCCCACTCTCCGGGGTCCCCTTTAGTGTTGTCAGGGGGGTCCCAGGGCTCACTTCTCCCCACTCTGCCTCCCGGGGCCGGCCGGCCCTCCTCTCTCGGCTCCCACCCTCGCAAACCTCTTGGCGCTCTCGGCTCCCACCCCGCCTCAAGGCCCCCCCTCCTCTCCACACTCCAAGGCCTTCCCCCTCTCCGGGACCCCCGCTTAAGGGGCCCGGCGCTCCCTCTCTGCTCCCCCCCCTCCAGCATTCCGGGGGTCCCCCAGCTCCGGGATCGCCCCTCTCCGCTCTCCCCACTCCGCGGCTACCGGGGTTCCCCCCCGGCTCTCACGGGGGCCCCCAAACCGCTCTCGCCCCCCCGCCATTGCCCAGCCACTGCCAGGACCTTTTGGCTGCTCTTCTTTGTGCTCCCGCTCGGCTCCTCCCTCGGCTGGGCCGCCGCTTTTGGCGGGTTTCCTCCTCCGGGATCCGCCCCCTGCAGCCCTTTCCCCCCTGGACCAGCCCCTATAGGCCCCCCTTGGGCCCCCCTTGCCCAATAAGTCTGATTATACAGACAAGCAATTGGTTTAAATCCACAAAACCCAGATGTATAACCCAGTACCCTGGGGCATGAACAAAGTGGTTTTCCTTGGGCCCCCCCCGAGTCCAAAGTAAAGGGAGAGGGGAAAAACCTGCTGGTGGGAGAGCTGTTGCAGTCTGGTCAAAAGTGGTGATTGCAGTCCAGTTGAGGGTGGTGGTCTCAGTCTGGTTGAGAGTGCTGAGCTGCAGCCTTCCTCTGGATCCCACGAGTGGTGGAAAGGTTCTGAAACTCCAGGTTTATATATTCTCCAGTTCAGGCAGGAATGCCCAGTCGTTCCCTGAGAGCGGGGAATTCCATAAAAGGATGCTTAGTTCTTCCCTCAGAGTGGGGAATTCCATAAAAGGATATGAGGATTGTCAGAGCGGGGAATTCCATAAAAGGGTATGAGGACAGGAACATCCCCCCCACCTCGCAGCCCCCCCCCCGCCAACAGTTCCTGGGAAAATGGCATGGAAGGCCATAGAATACACACTTTTGGGCTACACCCATCCAGTGAGGAATCGGTCCCAGCTGTTCTAACTAGGACACTGTGTCCGTCATCGCTGCCATCATCATCATCATCGGCCTCGTGGCAGTCGGTGTCTGGAAGCTCCGATCCGGTAACTCCCGGGATGGGGGTCGGCAAGGGGCACGGATCCGCCCGGCAGCATTCCGGGGATCCTGTGCCACGGGTGCTGATCCCACTTTCTTTCCATAGGGAACAGGGAGGGGAATGGATACGACCCCGCGCCCACCAGTGAATCCCAGCAGCGTGTGTGGATCCAGATCCTCTGTGCAGGGATCCCAGGATGGATGCCGGGATTCCAGAGGGGAATGGGAGCCTAATGGCTGGAGTGGGATTGGAAGGGGATTGCAGCTCAGGGCAGGATTCCAGAGTGGGATCAGGTGGAATTGTAGACTGGTCACAGGGCTGGATTCTGCAGTGGGATTGGCGTGGGATGGATGGAATGGGATTAGGGTGGGATGGACAGCACTTCTCTTGCAGAGAGCTGGGCCTGTCAACCCATCTGCCAAAAGCACGGCCCTTGGGCTGCCTCGGAGGTTCCTGCAGTCGCCCCAGGCCCTGCCCAAGGCCCTCCCATCAGGGGCTGGGCCCTGGGGGCCGGGGGAGAACCCACCCGCGGCTTGGCCCTTCTTGCCCAGCCCTGCTCTGACCCAGCCTCCTCCCCCTGCACACTCCCCACTGCCACAGCCTGCGCTGGGGCAGCATTTCCTTCCTGGGCCCTTTCCAGCTGCCCCCATGGGGACACTTCCATTTTCTGGGCCAGGCCCCAGAGGCAATCCCAGCCAGTCCTGCCCCTCGTCCCCAGCCCGGCTCACTGACTCCTGGGGGCCCCTGGAAGCCAAGAGCCAAAGGCCGACCCCCCCAGAGTGCAGCCCCACCATCTGCACTGGGGCCCCAGGGCTTCCCTTTCCCAAGCAGCCCCTGCAAAGCCTTGTCAGAGACAAAACTGGGTGACCCGAGTCCTGGATGCTTTTAGGAAAGAGGTCTGAACATTTCTTGAGTAATGGAGGGTGATGACCTTTTTATTCTTGACCTTTCCATTTCTCCATTTGGGTCAGGATGTCCTCTGGGCCAATGTTTTGTTCCCTTTGCAGTGAGTGCAGCCTCAGAGGGCTGAGCCCTCTCTGGCTGGGCTTGGCCTCTCCTGCAGAGACTCAGGCCTGGCTGGGCTGCCCCAGGCAGACGCTGCAGGAAGAAGAGCTCAGGCCGCCTGGGTCTGGTGTCCCTGGGGCTCAGCCTGTGCCCCATTGCTGGGCAGGGGCTGAGCCCCACCTCTGCCTCGGGGCCTTGGCCAAAGGGCTACCAAGGAAGAGGCCCAGGAGCGTTGGGGCCTGCCCAGCTTTCCTCCTCCCTGGGGGCTCTCAGTCCTCCCCTGACACCGTGTGGGCCCAAGGCCTTGCTGGCTTCGGGCTCACGGCCCGCCGGCACCATCCCAGCGGCCTGACCCCCCTCCTTCCCCTCTCTCCAGCCTCTCCTGCCTTTTCTGGCAAGAGGCCATCCAAGGCAAACCCCGGTTCTCAGCAATGGCACCTGTGGCACGGCTGCAAGGCTCCAGTGGGCCAGGCAAGAGCAGGAGCACCGAGAGCCTGAGGAGCCAGGAGATGCCCTGGCTGGGCATGGTGCTGCTGCGGGACGAGCTGACACCTCTGCACAGTCTCTGCCCGTCCCTGCCAGCCGACTTCTGCCCAGGCTCTGGGCACGGGGACGCAGCACTGACACTTTTCAGCCCCCGCGCTGTTCCACAGAGGCTGTGATGTCACAAGGCCTTTGCCTGGCAGCCAGGAGATGGACAAGGCAAGGCAAGGACGGAGCCTTGGGCAAGAGACAATGGATGATGGACAAGTTCTGGGCCATGGCCATTTGTTAGAAAAACAAAGGAAAAGTTTAAGGCCTGCCATATTTCAGTGGTCAGAGACCTGGCAGAGAAATCTATTTTTGAGATCTGGACACCAAGAAGGCAGAATTTCTAAACCACAAAGACCCTTAGAGAAACCAGAGACGAAGACAAAACTAACACAGACAGTTACTGAGGCTCTCCCTATCCAGGGAAAAGACAAGAAAAGGACAAAAACTGTGGACTAAGCATCATGCAAAGTGAGAAATCAAGAGCCAACAGAAGAGAGAATAAGAATTCTTGCAGAGAACTGGTAAGCCCAGGGACAGGAATTCGTTTGTCTGCTAAAATGTAAAAAGAGTTAAAAGTTTTGAGAACTGATGTACATGTGCTAGAAAGCAATTCCTGTGTCCCTTCAACACTGAGTAAAGTAGGGTCACCTCTGGAACCCAACCAACTGCTCAGAGATTTTATTCCCCGGCTTTCGCTGACGGTTTCTGGGGACCCAGATGAGACAAAGCAGCGCCGACAGGGCAGAGCAGAGGAATCGTTGGCCCTGCAGCGTGTACCAAAGGAGTTTTGGGGAGATCTTCCAATTCCCTGGTCTGGGGAGTTCACCACGCCTTCTTTTGTGGGAAAAAGAACAGGCCATGAATTTTGGGTACTTGATTTTAAGGTCTTTTGCCTGCACATAAGGCACAGCAATGGGAAAGAGGCAGCGTGAGGCTGAGAGGTTTCTGTCATGGTTTGTGGGCTTGGGTGAGATTGGGCCAGAATTACAGGACACCTGTAAAATCTGGGCTTTGGGAAAGGTTGGGGAGGGTTGGGAAAGGTGTTCAAAGGGTGGTTTTGCCTGAGGTGTTAAACATGGGAGTGGGTCTGTCTTCCCAGTTATGAAGAGGAGAGATCCCAGAAAGCTCCCCTGCAGGTTGTGTTTTAAGGAACAGGAGAAGAGACCGAGGGTAAGGGGTTTCTTTCCTGGAGGGAAGGGCTGTCGTTCACTTGCAGGAGCCCTGCGCTGAAATTGCCAGTCTGACTGCCCAAACTGAACACAACTGAAGATTCCTGCCAGACAAAAAGGGCCAGGACAGAAAGCTCTTGCTGCCCATGGAGTGCCCAGGGTGTCCCCCCAACTGCATGTGAAACCCGAAGGTTCCAGGCTTTCTTTCCTGGGGGAAAGGCCGTGACATCCCAAAGAGTCCCGTGGCAGACAGGTGGGGCTGCACTGTGGGGGTGTGAGGTGTTGGTTCTTTGGTTTCCAGGGGCTATTCCAGAATGGAGAGGACAGGCTGTGACATCACAAAGGGGCCCATGGCACAGGGGTTGGGCTGCACTAGAGGCTGTGAGACATTGTTTTTTTGGTTTCCAGCAGCCATTCTGGAATGGAGGGGATAGGCCAGAATGGATAGGACAACAAAAGGACCCAAAGCACATGGGTTGGCCTGCACTATGGTGTGGGGTGTTGGTTCTTTGGTTTCCAGGGGCTATTCCAGAATGGAGAGGACAGGCTGTGACAAGAAGTGCCTGTCAGAACTGCAAAGACGGATGCACAAGAATCTTCTGTGGGCATATTCTCTGCTCTGCCCTGCAGACCCTTGTGTTGGGGTGAAAACAAAGCCTCTCTGCTTCCCTCTCCTAAGGGACTTTTCTTAGACATCCCTTTCCCCTACGCTCCTTTCAAAAGCCCTCCTGGCAATTCCCAAGCCTGTACCCAGCTCTCATCCCCTCTCTGTCCTCTTCCCAATCCCCTGGTCAATCCCAACATCCCAGGACAGGGATCCCAGTTGCTTGGCTGCACTCCCACCTAGTTCCATATGCTGGGCCATGATATCCCAGCACTGGAGCAGCCAGGTCAGCAGGGGCTCTCCCAGCTGGAGGTTGAAATCTTTTCACATCTCTCACAGCTCATCTGGGGATGGGGATCTGGTGATTATCTCTGGCCCTGCCTCTTGCTCCTGTTCTGAGGGCTCTGCTTCCCCTTCATCCCTCACTAACTGAGCTGATTTGGTCTTGGATTTCTTCTGTAGAGGGGCAGCTGCTACTGGCACTGGTTGTTCCTCTGCAGTTTGAGTGACCACAGCACCTCTTGGTCTCCTTTCCTCCTTCTCCTTCCCCTGAGGGCACTGGGTCTTAGTTAAACAAGATTACAACTTAGAAATTAAGAGACTTCAAGTGGAAGTGCGGAAAAGAAACTGCTTTTTATTAACAAAATCTGAATAAACAACAAATGGTGCAACCAAAAACTTTCAGAAGAAACAAAACCAAGACCCAAATCCCCAGGTGGGGGGGAGAAACTGTCCCGGCAGTTCAAAGCTCTCTCAGCCCCGTGTGCTCGCAGCCAGCAGTGAAGGAGTCCCTTTTCCCAGGGCAGTCCCCAAAGCAGAACACCTCGCTCCCAGATGGGTCGGGCTCTCTCTCTCTCTCTCAGTCGTTCTCCACGAGGTGTCCCGTGGGGAAAAAACTTCCTGTCAGGAAAAGAGAACAAGGTGGCCAAAATCAGCTCCCGCTCTGTCCGGTCCCGGACAAACCCCAAAAGCCCCCGAACAAAGGACCCCCCGCCCTCCCCGCGGCCACCGCGGTGTCCCCGAGAGCCGCCCTCCCCCCACTGCCCCTGCCCAGCGCCTGCGGCTCCGCTCCAACCCACCCCATCCCGGGAGACACAGATGGGAATGGGGGGACACTGGGAAACAATTCCAACACCTCTTTTCAAACCTCTGACACCTGGTTCCCAGACATTCCCAAAGAAGGGGCTTCCCGTGGCCTCGAGCCAGGGACCCACCTTTGTATTGAACCAACTCCTGGAGAGACACGTTCCCATCCCTCTCCCCATTCCCATTCCTGGGGTTCCCATCCCTGTCCCCATTCCCATTCCTGGGGTTCCCATCCCTGTCCCCATTCCCATTCCTGGGGTTCCCATCCCTGTCCCCATTCCCACTTCCTGCTGTGCCAACCTGCTCCCAGTGTCCCCGTTCCTGTCCCCACTATCCCTATCCTGGTCTCCCATGTCCCCATTCCCATTCCTGGTGTACTAATTCCCATTCCTGGTGACTCCAACCTGCTTCCAATGTCCCCATTCCCATTCCTGGAGTTCCCATGCCCATTCCTGCTGTCCCCAACCTGCTCCCAGTGTCCCCATCCCTAATGTCCCTAATGTCCCCATCCCTGTCCCCAATGTCTCTATTCCTATTTCCCTATGGAAAGAAAGTGGGATCAGCACCCGTGGCACAGGATCCCCGGAATGCTGCCGGGCGGATCCGTGCCCCTTGCCGACCCCCATCCCGGGAGTTACCGGATCGGAGCTTCCAGACACCGACTGCCACGAGGCCGATGATGATGATGATGGCAGCGATGACGGACACAGTGTCCTAGTTAGGAACATGTGTGACATCCATCTGCCACAACTCATTAGCTTTTAGTCCTTTGGGATTAACTCCCACTCCGAGGCCTACTCCTTTATTTTGCTGACTGCAAATAGGGCATGCTTTCACTATTGCTCTGGCATCTTCAATTGACAGTCCATATGAGTGACTGAGACCTTTTGCATTTTGATGATATACAGCATGAGCCTCACGTGCTCTCAGGAAAAGAGGTATAGGAGCTTCTGTGACTGTTGACACTAGACGATCTGCTCTAGCATTTCCTTCTCCCAGCCCTATATTCCATTGATGACTCCTGATATGCAACACAGCATATCTGGCTGACCGGTAAGCAATTGCTTTGTGAAGCTGCTGTAATAGTTGCATGAGTCTGGCATTCTTAACTTCTCTAATGTTGGCATCTTCGATTCGATTAGCTACTCCTGCAACATACATCGAGTCTGTAACCACATTAAGTGTTTGATCTAGCCAGTGAGATAATGCCCACACAACAGCTGCAAGCTCTAATGTTTGTAAAGAGTCCTTTAAGTGAGCGCTTAAGAAGTGTTGATGCCATCGCCCTTCGTGCCTCCAGGTGGCTACGGCACGCTGTGATCTTTTTCCAGCGTCAGTGAATACGGTGACTGCATTCTGAAGTGGTGTTGCAGATCGCTTTGGAACTTGCAGCCACGCCTGGTTAGCCATCCAGGCTAGCGTCGGTGACTGCAAAGGACGGATGTTAATGATGGCATCTGACACGAGTA
Organism: Manacus candei; assembly: GCF_025592945.1. Taxonomy (NCBI): domain Eukaryota; kingdom Metazoa; phylum Chordata; class Aves; order Passeriformes; family Pipridae; genus Manacus; species Manacus candei. Next base: position 115,169 of record NW_026138326.1, read on the forward strand.
GTGCTCCTTGCAGCTCAGGAGAATGGACTAAATACCAATCCAAGTCCTCCTGTCTTATGGGTACTTGTATCTCATGTGGTTCTGACCCGGTCGCTTGCACAATCCGGTTTCTGCCTTTTTTAATGAGCTCTGATAAAGTCTGAATCCTTTCCTGGACTGTTCTGCATGGTTGCAAAGACGTTGTCAGCCATTCTAACACAATTTGTTGCCCTTTAGTTGATGTTGCAAGCCGCTTTTGATTGTCCCCCGTTTTTATTTTTTGCTGCGTGAGGGCTCCCATAAAATGCTTTTCTCCTGCCAAGATGGTGAGATTGACAGGTGTACCCTCTATCCGTCGGTGTGTGACACGATCTGCAATACTGGTCGCAATCCGATGTAAGAGGTTTCGCTGTTCCGGGGTGACAGTTACTGCTGTTGAAGGGTCTGTACCCTTTAATAGCGGCCTGAGGGGTTCTAGCCACTCATTAGGTATTCCCACTACTGGACGCAGCCACTGTAAGTCTCCTAAGAGTCTCTGAGCATCGTGCAAGGTGGCAATCTCTATATTGATAGACAATTTCTGAGGTCGAACGACAGAGTCTGTGATTTGCCAGCCTAAATAATGCCAGGGACTGGATTCTTGAATTTTCTCAGTGGCTATGACTAAGCCTTGCTGCTGCAACTGATTAACCAGCTGCTGTTTTTGATCTTTTGTAAACTTAGTCGGCTGGGCGAACAATAAATCGTCTACGTAGTGGTAAATTACTGTCGAGGGCCATGATTTTCTGATTGGCTGTAATGCAGCGTCCACGTAGAGCTGACAAAGAGTGGGAGAATTCTTCATTCCCTGAGGCAACACAGTCCACTCATAACGTTGCGCTGGTCCTTCCTTGTTTATAGCAGGAACAGTGAATGCAAAACGCTGACGATCCTGCTCATGTAATGCAATAGTGAAGAAGCAGTCCTTAAGATCGATTATTAACAGGAACCAATTTTGTGGGATCATAGCTGGATTTGGCAGTCCTGGTTGCAATGCCCCCATCGTATGCATCTGGGCATTTACTGCACGTAAATCATGTAACAGCCTGTATTTCCCAGATTTCTTCTTGATCACAAAAATAGGAGTATTCCACGGGCTAGTTGACCAACGCAAATGTCCCTGTTGTAACTGCTCTGACACCAACGCATGTGCCTGTAAAAGACTTTCCCTTTTTAAGGGCCATTGCTCTACCCACACCGGCGTTTCTGTCTTCCATTGGAGCGGGATCGGGAAAGTCCAGGCAATGGCCGTCATGCTAAAGGGGATCTTGGTTCGTTGGTCAGAACCATCCCCATCTGAGCGAGAATGTCTCTCCCTATTAACGCTTTTACTCCATCGGGTAGGGGGAGAACAGACACCGTACAGTTCACAGTCATTTCATCCAACGTGATAGTTATAGGAGGAGACCTTTTTGCCAGAGTCAGACCACCCACTCCTGCAACTGTTGCTCCTGAGTTTACCAAGGGCCACGATGTGGGCCACTTGCGAGCTGCAACAATGCTGACGTCAGCTCCCGTATCCAAAAGAGCAATTAAATGTGCAGTTTGTGAGTTCCATTGGAGCTGGATAGCTTTTCGTGGTCGTCTGGCCAAATCTATTGTTAGCAGAGCCGATGTACCAGTAGATCCGAAGCCCTGATCTCCTCGTTCGGGCTTATCCGATGGTCCAGGAGCGATCTGAGGGAACGGTATCAGTTGTGCGATACGAGATCTGGCCGGTATATGCAAAGGTGGAAACAGTGTATTTACCATGATTGATATTTCTCCAGTGTAATCGGCATCAATCAGTCCCACTAAAACAGTTAATCCAGCCATTGTGGACGAGGATCGACCTATTAACAAAGCCCCCACTGGTTTGCCGTCGATTAACACCGGCCCGTGCACTCCTGTCGGTATTTTCTGAGGACGCTGGTCTATTAAGGTGCAGTCTATTGTGGTTGCCAGGTCCAGCCCGAGGCTCCCTCTGGTTGCGGGATGCAGTGTGAGGTCTGAGCCGGGAAGTTGTGAGTAGTTGGAGCCGTCACTTGTGTCTTGGCACGGGAGCCCTTCGCGCTGGCTTTCCCGTTTCCCGACCCACGCCAGCACATAGCAGGAACATGCGTGTTTTGCTGACAGCGAGAACACCACACCGGACCGGACTGGCACTCTCTTCGTACGTGTCCGTATGCTCCACACCGAAAACAGCGTCTTTGTGCTGGTCTGCTTCGTTGCGTGGCTCCGGTCGGAGTTTGTAAGGGCGCAAGCGCGGTTAAAACCTGAGAGCTAGTAGCCTTTGCCTGCTCCTTTAAGCTTTCACCTAGCTCTTTAACCGCGTTCACTAACATAGCATTAGGCCCCTGGGGTATTTGCGCCATTCGCTCTAACAGCTCCTCAATTGACCAATTACCCGGGAGCGTAACAATGACATTTCGAGCTGTAGAATTACAGTTCTGCAGCGCACACTGCTTTAGCAAAGCGCCGCGCATATATTCGGGAACCCCCGCTAACTGGATGGCATTAGCAACCCGATCTATAAACGATCCAAAAGGCTCATCCCTTCCCTGTTTGATCCCCATATATGACGGAATTCCCCCTGGAGCTTTGATCTTATCTAGAGCGAGACGGGCTAGGCGCATAGACTCCCTGATCTTATCCGGCCCTATTAACGCTTGTGCCTCTATTCTGGCGTAAGGTCCGAAGCCCATTAATTCATCTAGCATAACCCCGTGCAAAGGGTCAGCTACCTGTCTCTGAACCGCTACGGCCTCCTGGCAAAGCGCCTGCCAGTGCGCACTATGTAGCATTTGCTGATGTTGTGAAAGAACCAACTTCATAATGTTACTAATATCTGCTGGTAAAAGCAAGTTGCTACCCCAAATATAATTTAACATTTGTCGGGTAGGCTCACCCTGGATTCCACTCTCATTAACGGTAGCACGCAATTGCGACAACAGCTCCCAATCAAGGGCAGTGATATTCGCTACCAATCCACCCCCTTGTGCCAGAGCATAAACTACTGGAAAGGCATTAGTTAAAGTTTCTGCCGCTTCTTTATCTCCCGCTTGCAAAGCATCTGCGGCAATGCCTTGCCAGAGCTTTCGCCGCTCTGCCGCGACAGTACTCGATGTATCGGGTGAGGGGAGTGACGCAGCCCCGGTAGACGAGGTCTGCTGGGACTCAGGGGACGGGCTAGGGAACTCTAGGGAAGGGGCAGTGGGAGAAATAAGAACCTGCTCTTGGGGTTCAGGCGGGATATGTACAACATTAGTCGAGGGAGGCAGCGGGCACGGAGACTCAGCCGCGAAAGGATTGCCGATGTCTCCCAAACGCTGCGCAGCGACTCGGGCAGCCTGCTGCTCGGCCTTATGTTGTTGTAAAGCATTAGAAACAGCCTGCCACTGCTTGGCTAACTTTTTAGCTACTTTATCATCATTCAATAAATCCTCCCACAACTTATCCCCGTACCGTTTCCATTCACCTTCATCAAAGACTGTATTGGGGTCCACAAAACACCCTTTCGCAAACCCCACCTTAAGCAATTCCGGTAAATCCTTTTTTAAATCTAACCCTTTAACTCCCCGCTTTCCCAGAAAGCATTGGAGCAATGATAGTGCCGCCTGTCTCTCCATTACCTAAAAAACGTGTTACCACGCTTTGTGCAGCCCTTTCCACGAGACTTTGTGGCTTTGTCGGCGGGCCTCCTTCTTCAGGAGTCTTCCCGGGCGCCGGGTCCAACTATTTTGTTGCTAGGAACGCGGAACTTAACTCTTTCGCCGTCCGAAATCCCCGAAAGGGAGGCGTCCGGCGGCGGCAAGTTGAGCTCTTTTTCGTTCAACCCTTTCGCCTTCTTGTGCTGCACGGCAAGACCGACCGAAACTCCTACGTCCGACCGCGGCTGCGAGAACCCGACTTGGCTCTCGGGAGTCCAACTTGACTCCGACCCAGGAGATCCGACTTGATCTCCTAGGGACCCCCCCTTGGTCCCTGCACACGGGTGCCAGTAATAATGTCGCAACGGAAAGCTCTAGACACCTCAATATGAGAATCCAGGAACTTCCTTTATTATAGATTGACAGTAGCTTAATATACACTCTATAATAGGTTCATGAATATTACAGAAATCAGGCTCATTATTGGTACTCGGTTAGGTGGTGATATCATCTTAACTGCTTTCCATTGTTTACACAGGTGGCTCATTAAGTGCCTTTGTTTTGGTAATGCCCAGCTCCTGTTTCTCAGCTCAATTTAGAATACCCAAGGACACTGTCACTTTCTCACAGCCCTGCTATCTCAAACTTTCTCATGGGCCTAGGGAAAACTGCATCTTATACTTTAGTAGTAGTCTTATACTTTAGCAGCTCATCAATAGCCTTAGCCATATTCACATGTCCTCGCATTTCTAACCAATCCTCTACAATTCCTGGTGTCCCCAGTCTGCTCCCAATGTCCCCATTCCCATTCCAGGTGTTCCCATATCCATTCCTGGTGTTCCCATCCCATTGCTATTGTCCCCATCCCATTCCTGATGTCCCCATTCCCATTCCAGGCAGTCTCATTCCCATTCCAGGTGTTCCATCCCATTCTAGGGGTCACCGCTGTCATTTCCCCTGCTGGTTTACCTTTAAACCAGCACACCAGGGCTGTGCCCAACGGGGGTCCCTGTGGATCATCCAACGCGGGTCCTCCCATGGCTGATGGAGTTGGAGCAGCGGCCGAAGCTCTTCCTGCAGTCGGGGCACTTGGGGCTTCTCTTACCGGTGGGTCCGTTGGTGGGAGGTCAAGGCAGAGCTGTCCCTGAAGCTCTTCCCACACTCCCCACACTTGTGAGGCCTCTCCCTGATGTGGATGTGATGGTGGGTGTAGAGGGTGGAGCTGTCCCACATTCCCTACACGTGTAGGGCTGTTCCCCAGTGTGGATGTGCTGGTGGCTGAGCAGCTTGGTGCTTGTGCTGAAGCTCTTCCCACATTCCAAGCACTTGTAGGGCCATTCCCTGGTGGGGATGCAACGGTGTTTGCAAAGGCTGGAGCTGTCCCTGAAGCTCTTCCCACACTCCCCAGACGTGTAGGGCCGTTCCCACTGTGGATCATCTGGTGTTGGAGCAGGCTGGAGATCTGATTGAAGTTCATCCCACATTCCTCACACATGTAGGGCCTTTCTCCACTGTGGATCATCTGGTGTCGGAGCAGGCTGGAGATCTGATTGAAGCTCTTCCCACACTCCCCACACGTGTAGGGCCTTTCCCCACTGTGGATGCGACGGTGGTTGCGGAGGGTGGAGCTGTACTTGAAGCTCTTCCCGCATTCCCCACACCTGTAGGGCCGTTCCCCACTGTGGATGTGCTTGTGACTGAGGAGGTTGGTGCTCTTCCTGAAGCTCTTCCCACATTCCAAGCAGCTGAAGGGTTTCTCCCTGCTGGGAGGCTGCTCAGGGACCACCAGCTCGCAGCTCCGCCTCAAGCTCCGGCCGCCTTCCCGGCACACGCTGGCTCTTTCCTCCTCACAGCCCCCTGGGCTGGCTTTGGAGCCCCTCCTGCGGGGGCATCTCCGGCCCTTTTCCTCCCCGCTGCCTTCCTGCGCCGGGGAGCCCTTCAAAACGGCCTCTCCCACCAGGCTCTGCCGGGGGGATTTGTCCTCCGCGCTCTCCGGCCTCACCTCGGGGCCTGGGGCAGGAACCAACAAGGACACGCAGGGGATTTGCCTCCGGCCCACAGGGAAGCCCAAGGACATCCCCCCAACTCCGGCCCCACCAGGACGGCCACAAAAGACAAAAGACCCACCCAAAGGGGCACTGACTTCCTCCTCACCTGCCTGGGGGGCCCAAGGCATCTTCCTCTTCCTCGCAGTCTCCTCCTCCATCCGCTCAAGCTTTGGGAAGCAGAAATCCTGATGGGAGGGGGGGAAACAAGGGGTGAGTGCGTTGCCTTGGGGGTTCCTCCTGCCCAAGTCCAGTTCTAGGACTCACCAGGCATCTTGTGTTCATAAAAACCCCAAAAACACCAACATTCAGCCCAAAAACCCCTCCCAGGAGTTACCCCTCTCTGCTCTCTGGAGTTAGGGGGGTCCCCCTGTCTGCCCTGATGGCACTTCTGCCTGCATTGGGGGTCCCCCTTCTCCGGGCTGCCGGGGGTCCCACGGCTCTGGGGGGTTCCCACTCTCCGGGGTCCCCTTGAGTGTTGCCAGGGGGGTCCCAGGGCTCACTTCTCCCCACTCTACCTCTCGGGGCCGGCCGGCCCTCCTCTCTCGGCTCCCACCCTGGCAAACCTCTTGGCGCTCTCGGTTCCCACCCCGCCTCAAGGCCCCCCCTCCTCTCCACACTCCAAGGCCTTCCCCCTCTCCGGGACCCCCGCTTAAGGGGCCCGGCGCTCCCTCTCTGCTCCCCCCCTCCAGCATTCCGGGGGTCCCCCAGCTCCGGGATCGCCCCTCTCCGCTCTCCCCACTCCGCGGCTACCGGGGTTCCCCCCTGGCTCTCACGGGGGCCCCCAAACCGCTCTCGCCCCCCCCGCCATTGCCCAACGACCGCCAGGACCTTTTGGCTGCTCTTCTTTGTGCTCCCGCTCGGCTCCTCCCTCGGCTGGGCCGCCGCTTTTGGCGGGTTTCCTCCTCCGGGATCCGCCCCCTGCAGCCCTTTCCCCCCTGGACCAGCCCCCTTGGCCTCCTTGGGCCCCCCTTCGGCCTCCCTTGCCCAATAAGTCTGATTATCGAGACAAGCAATTGGTTTAAATCCACAAAACCCAAATGTATAACCCAGCACCCTGGGGCATGAACAAAGTGGTTTTCCTTGCCCCCCCCCGAGTCCAAAGTAAAGGGAGAGGAGAAAAAACCTGCTGGTGGGAGAGCTGTTGCAGTCTGGTCAGAAGTGGTGATTGCAGTCCAGTTGAGGGTGGTGATCTCAGTCTGGTTGAGAGTGGTGAGCTGCAGCCTTCCTGTGGATCCCACGAGTGGTGGAAAGGTTCTGAAACTCCAGGTTTATATATTCTCCAGTTCAGGCAGGAATGGTCAGTCGCTCCCTCAGAGCAGGGAATTCCATAAAAGGATGCTTAGTTCGTTCCCTCAGAGCAGGGAATTCCATAAAAGGATATGAAGATTGCCAGAGTGGGCAATTCCATAAAAGGGTATGAGGACAGGAACATCCCCCCACACCTCGCAGGCCCCCACCCCCCGACAACAGTTCCTGGGAAAATGGCATGGAAGGCCATAGAATACACACTTTTGGGCTACACCCATCCAGTGAGGAATCGGTCCCAGCTGTTCTAACTAGGACACTGTGTCCGTCATCGCTGCCATCATCATCATCATCGGCCTCGTGGCAGTCGGTGTCTGGAAGCTCCGATCCGGTAACTCCCGGGATGGGGGTCGGCAAGGGGCACGGATCCGCCCGGCAGCATTCCGGGGATCCTGTGCCACGGGTGCTGATCCCACTTTCTTTCCAGAGGGAAGAGGGAGGGGAATGGATACGACCCCGCGCCCACCAGTGAGTCCCAGCAGCGTGTGTGGATCCAGATCCTCTGTGCAGGGATCCCAGGATGGATGCCGGGATTCCAGAGGGGAATGGGGGCCTAATGGTTGGAGCAGGATTGGAAGGGGATTGCAGCTCAGGGCAGGATTCCAGAGTGGGATCAGGTGGAATTGTGGACTGGGATCACGGCTGGATTCTGGAGTGGGATTGGGGTGGGATGGACGGAGCAGGACCAGGTGGGAATCCGCAGCAGTTCCTACTCTGCCTGGGCTCCACAGCCGGCTCTATCCGCTGGGATGGGAACAGGGACATGGTGACTCCTTTCCCCGCTCTCATCCCAGCAGGAATCACGGCCTGAGCGATCCCAGAGCTGGATCCGCCCCTTCCCTCTCCCTGTGGAAAGGCAGGAGCTGCTGGCAGAGCTCATCCCGCTGCTCCCACCCACCCCGGTCCCCCTGCGGCTCTTCCCGATGGATCAACTTCCTGCTTTTTCCCGTGTGAAACCCAGGACCACAATTATTCCTGAGGCTTTAATTTGGGTGTGAAAATCTCCTGCTTTGGGCAAGAAATCCTGGCTCCTCCTCCGGCATCCGGCAGTTCCTCTGTGGGAACCAGAACTGGGAATGGGGACAGGGGGGACTGGGATGGGGACATTGGGGACAGGGATGGGGACACTGGGAACAGGCTGGGGACAGCAGGAATGGGAATGGGGACGTCGGGCCATGAATTTTGGGTACTTGATTTTAAGGTCTGTTGCCTGCACATAAGGCACAGCAATGGGAAGGAGGCAGCGTGAGGCTGAGAGGTTTCTGTCATGGTTTGTGGGCTTGGGTGAGATTGGGCCAGAATTACAGGACACCTGTTAAATCTGGGCTTTGGGAAAGGTTGGGGAGGGTTGGGAAAGGTGTTCAAAGGGTGGTTTTGCCTGAGGGGTTTAACATGGGAGCGGGTTTGTATTCCCAATTCCCAAGAGAAGAGATTCCAGAAAGCTCCTCTGCAGGTTGTGTTTTAAGGAACAGGAGAAGAGACCGAGGGTAAGGGGTTTCTTTCCTGGAGGGAAGGGCTGTCGTTCACTTGCAGGAGCCCTGCGCTGAAATTGCCCGTCTGACTGCCCAAACTGAACACAGCTGAAGATTCCTGCCAGACAAAAGGTGGTAGGACAGAAAGCTCTTGCTGCCCATGGAGTGCCCAGAGTGTTCCCCCAATTGCATGTGAAACCCGAAGGTTCCAGGCTTTCTTTCCTGGGGGAAAGGCCGTGACATCCTAAAGAGTCCCGTGGTAGACAGGTGGGGCTGCACTGTGGGGGTGTGAGGTGTTGGTTCTTTGGTTTCCAGGGGCTATTCCAGAATGGAGAGGACAGGCTGTGACATCACAAAGGGGCCCATGGCACAGGGGTTGGGCTGCACTAGGGGCTGTGAGACATTGGTTTTTTGGTTTCCAGCAGCCATTCTGGAATGGAGGGGATAGGCCAGAATGGATAGGACAACAAAAGGACCCAAAGCACATGGCTTGGCCTGCACTATGGTGTGGGGTGTTGGTTCTTTGGTTTCCAGGGGCTATTCTGGAATGGAGAGGACAGGCTGTGACAAGAAGTACCTGTCAGAACTGCAAAGACGGATGCACAAGAATCTTCTGTGGGCATATTCTCTTCTCTGCCCCGCAGACCCTTGTGTTGGGGTGAAAACACAGCCTCTCTGCTTCTGTCTCCTGAGGGACTTGTTCTTAGACATCCCTTTCCCCTACGCTCCTTTCAAAAGCCCTCCTGGCAATTCCCAAGCCTGTACCCAGCTCTCATCCCCTCTCTCTCGTCTTCCCAATCCCCTGGTCAATCCCAACATCCCAGGACAGGGATCCCAGTTGCTTGGCTGCACTCCCACCTAGTTCCATATGCTGGGCCATGATATCCCAGCACCGGAGCAGCCAGGTCAGCAGGGGCTCTCCCAGCTGGAGGCTGAAATCTTTTCACATCTCTCACAGCTCAGCCTGGGATGGGGATCTGGTGATTATCTCTGGCCCTGCCTCTTGCTCCTGTTCTGAGGGCTCTGCTTCCCCTTCATCTCTAACTAACTGAGCTGATTTGGTCTTGGATTTCTTCTGTAGAGGGGCAGCTGCTACTGGCACTGGTTGTTCCTCTGCAGTTTGAGTGGCCACAGCACCTCTTGGTCTCCTTTCCTCCTCCTTCCCCTGAGGGCATAGGGTCTTGGTTAAACAAGATTACAACTTAGAAATTAAGAGACTTCAGGTGGAAGTGTGGAAAAGGAAAAGAAACAACTTTTTATTAACAAAATCTGAATAAACAACAAATGGTGCAACCAAAAACTTTCAGAAGAAACAAAACAAAGTCCCAAATCCCCAGGTGGGGGGGAGAAACTGTCCCGGCAGTTCAAAGCTCTCTCAGCCCCGTGTGCTCGCAGCCAGCAGTGAAGGAGTCCCTTTTCCCAGGGCAGTCCCCAAAGCAGAACACCTCGCTCCCAGATGGGTCGGGCTCTCTCTCTCTCTCTCAGTCACTCTCCACGAGGTGTCCCGTGGGGAAAAAACTTCCTGTCAGGAAAAGAGAACAAGGTGGCCAAAATCAGCTCCCGCTCTGTCCGGTCCCGGACAAACCCCAAAAGCCCCCGAACAAAGGACCCCCCGCCCTCCCCGCGGCCACCGCGGTGTCCCCGAGAGCCGCCCTCCCCCCACTGCCCCTGCCCAGCGCCTGCGGCTCCGCTCCAACCCACCCCATCCCGGGAGACACAGATGGGAATGAGGGGACACTGGGAAACAATTCCAACACCTCTTTTCAAACCTCTGACACCTGGTTCCCAGACATTCCCAAAGAAGGGGTTTCCCGTGGCCTCGAGCCAGGGACCGACCTTTGTATTGAACCAACTCCTGGAGAGACACGTTCCCATCCCTGTCCCCATTCCCATTCCTGGGGTTCCCATCCCTCTCCCCATTCCCATTCCTGAGGTTCCCATCCCTGTCCCCATTCCCATTCCTGGGGTTCCCATCCCTCTCCCCATTCCCATTCCTGGGGTTCCCATCCCTGTCCCCATTCCCACTTCCTGCTGTGCCAACCTGCTCCCAGTGTCTCCGTTCCTGTCCCCACTATCCCTATCCTGGTCTCCCATGTCCCCATTCCCATTCCCGGTGTCTCAAATCCCATTCCTGGTGACTCCAACCTGCTCCCAATGTCCCCATTCCCATTCCTGGAGTTCCCATTTCCATTCCTGATATCTGTAACCTACTCCCAGTGTCCCCATCCCTGTCCCCAATGTCCCCATCCCAGTCCCCCCCTGTCCCCATTCCCATTCCTGGTTCCCACAGAGGAACTGCCGGATGCCGGAGGAGGAGCCAGGATTTATTGCCCAAAGCAGGAGATTTTCACACCCAAATTAAAGCCTCAGGAATAATTGTGGTCCTGGGTTTCACACGGGAAAAAGCAGGAAGTTGATCCATCGGGAAGAGCCGCAGGGGGGCCGGGGTGGGTGGGAGCAGCGGGATGAGCTCTACCAGCAGCTCCTGCCTTTCCACAGGGAGAGGGAAGGGGCGGATCCAGCTCTGGGATCGCTCAGGCCGTGATTCCTGCTGGGATGAGAGCGGGGAAAGGAGTCACCATGTCCCTGTTCCCATCCCAGCGGATAGAGCCGGCTGTGGAGCCCAGGCAGAGTAGGAACTGCTGCGGATTCCCACCTGGTCCTGCTCCGTCCATCCCACCCCAATCCCACTCCAGAATCCAGCCGTGATCCCAGTCCACAATTCCACCTGATCCCACTCTGGAATCCTGCCCTGAGCTGCAATCCCCTTCCAATCCCACTTCAGCCATTAGGCCCCCATTCCCCTCTGGAATCCCGGCATCCATCCTGGGATCCCTGCACAGAGGATCTGGATCCACACACGCTGCTGGGACTCACTGGTGGGCGCGGGGTCGTATCCATTCCCCTCCCTCTTCCCTCTGGAAAGAAAGTGGGATCAGCACCCGTGGCACAGGATCCCCGGAATGCTGCCGGGCGGATCCGTGCCCCTTGCCGACCCCCATCCCGGGAGTTACCGGATCGGAGCTTCCAGACACCGACTGCCACGAGGCCGATGATGATGATGATGGCAGCGATGACGGACACAGTGTCCTAGTTAGAACAGCTGGGACCGATTCCTCACTGGATGGGTGTAGCCCAAAAGTGTGTATTCTATGGCCTTCCATGCCATTTTCCCAGGAACTGTTGTCGGGGGGGGAGGGGGTCTGCGAGGTGGGGGGGGGGTCCCTGTCCTCATACCCTTTTATGGAATTCCCTAATCTGAGAATCCTCATACCCTTTTATGGAATTCCCCACTCTGGCAATCTTCATATCCTTTTATGGAATTCCCCGCTCTGAGGGAACGAACTAAGCATCCTTTTATGGAATTCCCTGCTCTGAGGGAATGACTGACCATTCCTGCCTGAACTGGAGAATATATAAACCTGGAGTTTCGGAACCTTTCCACCACTCGTGGGATCCAGAAGAAGGCTGCAGCTCACCACTCTCAACCAGACTGAGACCACCACCCTCAACTGGACTGCAATCACCACTTCTGACCAGACTGCAACAGCTCTCCCACCAGCAGGTTTTTTCCCCTCTCCCTTTACTTTGGACTCGGGGGGGGGCCCAAGGAAAACCACTTTGTTCATGCCCCAGGGTGCTGGGTTATACATTTGGGTTTTGTGGGTTAAAAGCAATTGCTTGTCTGTATAATCAGACTTATTGGGCAAGGGGGGCCCAAGGGGGGCCCAAGGGGGCCCAAGGGGGCTGGTCCAGGGGGGGAAGGGCTGCAGGGGGCGGATCCCGGAGGAGGAAACCCGCCAAAAGCGGCGGCCCAGCCGAGGGAGGAGCCGAGCGGGAGCACAAAGAAGAGCAGCCAAAAGGTCCTGGCGGTGGCTGGGCAATGGCGGGGGGGGCGAGAGCGGTTTGGGGGCCCCCGTGAGAGCCGGGGGGGAACCCCGGTAGCCGCGGAGTGGGGAGAGCGGAGAGGGGCGATCCCGGAGCTGGGGGACCCCCGGAATGCTGGAGGGGGGGGAGCAGAGAGGGAGCGCCGGGCCCCTTAAGCGGGGGTCCCGGAGAGGGGGAAGGCCTTGGAGTGTGGAGAGGAGGGGGGGCCTTGAGGCGGGGTGGGAGCCGAGTGCGCCAAGAGGTTTGCGAGGGTGGGAGCCGAGAGAGGAGGGCCGGCCGGCCCCGGGAGGCAGAGTGGGGAGAAGTGAGCCCTGGGACCCCCCTGGCAACACTCAAGGGGACCCCGGAGAGTGGGAACCCCCCGGAGCCGCGGGACCCCCGGCAACCCGGAGAAGGGGGACCCCCAATGCAGGCAGAAGTGCCATCAGGGCAGACAGGGGGACCCCCCTAACGCCAGAGAGCAGAGAGGGGGAACTCCTGGGAGGGGTTTTTGGGCTGATTGTTGGTGTTTTGGGGGATTTTATGAACACAAGATGCCCAGTGAGTCCTAGAGCTGGACTTGGGCAGGAGGAACCCCCAAGGCAACGCGCTCACCCCTTGTTTTCCCCCCCCATCAGGATTTCTGCTTCCCAAAGCTTGGGCGGATGGAGGAGGAGGCTGCGAGGAAGAGGAAGATGCCTTGGGCCCCCCAGGCAGGTGAGGAGGAAGTCAGTGCCCCTTTGGGTGGGTCTTTTGTCTTTTGTGGCCGTCCTGGTGGGGCCGGAGTTGGGGGGATGTCCTTGGGCTTCCCTGTGGGCCGGAGGCAAATCCCCTGCGTGTCCTTGTTGGTTCCTGCCCCAGGCCCCGAGGTGAGGCTGGAGAGCGCGGAGGACAAATCCCCCCGGCAGAGCCTGGTGGGAGAGGCCGTTTTGAAGGGCTCCCCGGCGCAGGAAGGCAGCGGGGAGGAAAAGGGTCGGAGATGCCCCCGCAGGAGGGGCTCCAAAGCCAGCCCAGGGGGCTGTGAGGAGGAAAGAGCCAGCGTGTGCCGGGAAGGCGGCCGGAGCTTGAGGCGGAGCTGCGAGCTGGTGGTCCCTGAGCAGCCTCCCAGCAGGGAAAAGCACTTCAGGTGCTTGGAATGTGGGAAGAGCTTTAGGAAGAGAACCTACCTCCTGAGGCACCAGCACATCCACACTGGGGAACGAACCTACACATGTGGGGAGTGTGGGAAGAGCTTCAGGCAGAGCTCCACCCTCCACAGGCACCATCGCATCCACACTGGGGAACAGCCCTACACGTGTGGGGAGTGTGGGAAGAGCTTCAAACTGAGCTCCCACCTGCTCCAACACCAGATGATCCACAGTGGGAAAGGCCCTACACGTGCGCAGAGTGTGGGAAGAGCTTCAGGGACAGCTCCAGCTTTTGCAAACACCGTTGCATCCCCACCAGGGAATGGCCCTACAAGTGCTTGGAATGTGGGAAGAGCTTCAGCACAAGCACCAAGCTGCTCAGCCACCAGCACATCCACACTGGGGAACAGCCCTACACGTGTAGGGAATGTGGGACAGCTCCACCCTCTACACCCACCTTCGCATCCACATCAGGGAGAGGCCTCACAAGTGTGGGGAGTGTGGGAAGAGCTTCAGGGACAGCTCTGCCTTGACCTCCCACCAACGGACCCACCGGTAAGAGAAGCCCCGAGTGCCCCGACTGCGGGAAGAGCTTCGGCCGCTGCTCCAACTCCATCAACCATGGGAGGACCCGCGTTGGATGATCCACAGGGACCCCCGTTGGGCACAGCCCTGGTGTGCTGGTTTAAAGGTAAACCAGCAGGGGAAATGACAGCGGTGACACCTAGAATGGGATGGAACACCTGGAAAGGGAATGAGAATGCCTGGAATGGGAATGGGGACATCAGGAATGGGATGGGGACAATAGCAATGGGATGGGAACACCAGGAATGGAAATGGGAACACCTGGAATGGGAATGGGGACATTGGGAGCAGACTGGGGACACTAGGAATGGGAATGCGGGCAGCAGGAATGGGAATGGGGACATGTGGAACGGGGAAGGAACACCTGGAATGGGAATGGGAACACCTGGAATGGAAATGGGGACACTAGGAATGGCAACACCTGGAATTGGAATGGAGACACCTGGAATGGGAACACCTGGAATGGGAATGGGGACACCAGGAATGGGAATGGGGACACCAGGAATGGGAATGGGAACACCTGGAATGGGAATGGGGGCAGCAGGAATGGGAATGGGAACACCTGGAACTGGAATGGAAACACCTGGAATGGGAACACCTGGAATGGGAATAGGAACACCTGGAATGGGAATGGAAACACCAGGAATGGGAATGGAAACACCTGGAATGGGAATGGGAACACCTGGAATTGGAATGGGGACACCTGAAATTTGAATGGGGACACCTGGAACGGGAATGGGAACACCTGGAATGGAAATGGGGACACCAGGAATGGGAACACCTGGAATTGGAATGGGAACACCTGGAATGGGAACATCTGGAATGGGAATGGGAACACCTGGAATGGAAATGGGGACACCAGGAATGGGAATGGGAACACCTGGAACTGGAATGGAAACACCTGGAATGGGAACACCTGGAATTGGAATAGGAACACCTGGAATGGGAATGGGGACACCAGGAAAGGGAATGGAAACACCTGGAATGGGAATGGGGACACCGGGAATGGAAATGGGGACACCTGGAATTGGAACACCAGGAATGGGAATGGGAACACCTGGAATGGGAATGGGGACACCAGGAATGGGAATGGGGACACCAGGAATCGGAATGGAAACACCTGGAATGGGAATGGAAACACCTGGAATGGGAATGGAAACACCTGGAATGGGAATGGGGACATCAGGAATGGGAATGGGGACACCTGGACTGGGAATGGGAACATTGGGAATGGGAATGGGAACATCGGGAGCAGGTTGGGAACACCAGGAATGGGAATGGGATCACCTGGGATTGGAATGGGGACACCTGGAATGGGAATGGGAACATTGGGAGCAGACTGGGGACACCAGGAATTGGAATGGGGACACCTGGAATGGGAATGGAGACATCTGGAACGGGAATAGCGAAAACAGAGGTGGGATGGGAACACCTGGAATGGGAATGGGGACAATAGGAATGGGAATGGAGACACCTGGAATATAAATGGGAACACCAAGAACTGGGCATTGGGAAAACAGAAGTGGGATGGGAACACCAGGAATGGGAGGACGGACAATAGGAATGGGAATGGGGACACCTAGAATGGGATGGAACACCTGGAAAGGGAATTGGAACACATGGAATGGGAATTGGAACCTATGGAATGGGAATGGGAACACTTTGAATGGGAGTGGGAACTCCTGGAATGGGAATGGGGACACCTGGAATGGGATGGGAATAACTAGAATGGGATGGGAACACCTGGAACAGGAATGCAAACCCCTGGAATGGGAATGGGAACAGCCGGGCCCGGGCTGTGTCCCTGGGGAAACAGGAGGCCAGGCCCAAAAGAGTTAACTAAGAAATTGGGGCCTGCTAACAAGCTACCAACATCCAAGAGCATCTGTGCTCGTTCTGTTCTACTGACTGGAGCAAAGCTTCAGAGAATAGTACAGGAACATGTCCTAGGCCTAGAGGGGATAAATTAGAGAGACAGCAGGATCAGGGAGACATTGGAATAGGAGGAATAGGCCGGGAGCCAGGGCTTTTTCCAAGCTTCAGGGAGCGGGTCAAGAAGAATGGAAGAGAAGGAAGGTCAAGCTGAGGAAGATGAGTTGAAGCCCCCAGAGCCATGGAGGAAGAGTAGAAGTACCCTCAGGATTGAGGGCCAAGAGAAACACCGCCCCAAGCCCCGCCTGAGCTCCACCTCTACTCCGCCTGTTATTAATATGCAGAGATAGATGTTGTAATCACTTGAATATGCATTTAATCCCAGCTGAAGATTGTAGAAAAATGCTGATTTTGTGTGAAGCCTTCCAGCAAGTTTGTCCAGCGCCAGCTGGCTTGCTCCCAACGTTGAATAAACAAATACCTTGCTGCTTAAAGATAAAAAAGTCTCTGAGCAGTTTCTCGGACCGATTTTTCGCATTCAGCGCCCAGTCAGTCCCAGGATGATCCCAGTCACTCCTGGTCTCTCCCAGTTGCTCCCAGTTTCCTCCATGTGGTCCCACTCATTCCCAGTTGCCCCCAGAAGCTTCCAGCATGATCCCAGTTGCTCACAGCCACTTCCAGTCATCCCCAGTGCACTCCCACTTGCTCCCAGTATGATCCCAATCACCTCCTGCATGATCCCACTCACTCCTGGTATCATCCCAGGATGACCCCAGTCACCCTCAGTGTGGTCTCAGTTGCTCCCAGCATGGGCCAAGCTTCTCCCACTGTGAACCCAGGATGATCCCAGTTGTCCCCATCATGGTCCCACTTGCTCCCAGTTGCCCCTAGCACAGATCCAGTCACTCCAAGTATGATCCCAGTCCTCCCTCCTGACAGTCCCAGTCAATGCCAGTTGCTTCTCTTGTAGATCCAGTCACTCACAGTTCCTTCCAGTTGCCCCCAGCCTGGTCCTAATTCCCCTTCACGTAGTCCCAGTCACTCCCAGTATGGTCCCAGTCACCCCCACCATGGTTGCAGACACTCCCAGTATATCCCAGTAGAGCCCTCAGTATGCTCCTAGTCCTTCCCAGTCACTCCCAGTTGCCCCAGTAACATTCCAGTTTCCACCGGTATGATCCCAGTGACTCCAAGGCACTCCCACTATATCCTATGTGGCCTCCAGTTGCTCCCAGTAGCCCTCAGTGTGGTCCCAGTTGCTCCCAGTATGATCCCTGTTGCCCCAGTTCTGGTCCTGGAGGGTCCCAGTGTGCTCAGATCCTGTTCCCGGGGGGTCCTGCTGGGTCCTGGTCCCAGTGTATCCTGGTGTCCTGGTCCATCCCAGTCTGTCCCAGTCTGTCCCAGGCCATCCCAGTCCATCCCAGTCCCTTCCCAGCCGTTTCCCGGGTCCTGCCCCCCCACCCCCCAAGATGCTGACGGGGTCGGAGCTCCGTCTTTGGCTTCGTCTCCCTGGGCCTGCCTGGAATGAAGGGGCCGCTGGGACACTGCGGGGCCTCCTGAGACCAAAGGAACCCCGGGAGAATTTGGATACTCCTGGAATCAAGGCACAACTGGGACACTGCAGGGCCCTATGGAAAAAAAGGAACCTTGTGACACTGCGGAATTCCTGGAATCCAGGGGCCTTTGGGACATGGGGGCCTCATGGAACCAAAGGAACCCTGAGGTGTTTCCGAAGGTCATGGAATCAAGGGGCCACTGGGACACTGCAGGGCCTCTGGGAATTAAAGGAACACTGGGACACTGGGGCAGGACATCCCCCTGCAATGGCACCAAGACAATGCCCCATTTGCAAAGGGGTCAGTGCTGAGCTGAGAGGGGGCCAGGCCAAGGCAGGAGATGTTGGACCCCAGACTGGTTTCACCCCAAATGAAGCCCCTGATGGTGAGGGAACCCCTGGAGTCCAAGGACTGTCAGTCCATGGGTTTCTACCAGAAAGGGCCAGTCCCCTGTCCCAGGGGCAGGTTCTTCCAACAGAACCCTTCTTGGGGGGTGTGTGGAGATTCCTGCCTTGGCTGGGGACCCCCCAAGGTCATAGCTGGAGGTTGAGAGCAGAGATCTCCCCACGAGCGCTGCTCTGGGGGAGTTCCATCCATCTCTAATTAAGAATTCTTGCTTGTTTGCCACCTTTAGTAGAATTGCTTCAACAATTGCTTTAGTGTAGTGCCCTGTCCTACATTATCCTGCACTACTGGTAGTTTTAGTGTTTCTATTGTTCACTAAATAATTCTGATTAAAACCTTTTGTGTCATCATTTGCAAAAATAAATAATTCATTTTCTATCAATAGATCTGATTTGCCATCATTAAACCCTGGGGGACAAACGTGGTTCAGTCACCCCTCTAGAATTGCTCTAAATTTCAACTGTTGGCACAATGCAAGGCTGAGATTAGATCCAGCAGCCCCCAGCACCCAGAGTAAGTTGGGAGCTCAGGGGGACCACCCCCCTTTCCCAGCAGCCCCCCAGTGCCCAAAGACCCCCATGGGACCGTCCATCCCTCCAGACCACCCCCCCTTTTCCACCCCTCTCCCTGTTCCTCCCACTTTTCCATGGTCCCCTCAATCCCCAGCCACCCCAAATCAGTTCTGGGGTCTCAACCCCCACTTTTCCCCCTCGCTCCCACCCCTTGCACATCATTCCCCCAATCCCCAGACCCCTCATGCTCAGTTTGGAGGTCCCACCCTCCCCTTTTCCCCACTCTTCTGACCTCTCCCACCCCTTTCCCATCAGCCCCCAATTCTCAGCCTCTCTCCTCCTCCACTTTTGGGGGGTCCTGGTCTCCTCCCACTCAGTCTGGGGTCCCACCACCCCTTTTATCCCCTCTGACTCACCGACCCCCCTTCGCAACACCCCCTCTCACCCAAGAACTCCTCGCCTGCAGTGGGAAGGGTTCCCAGTAACACCAGAGCCCATGAAAGTCCCCCCAAAAATGGGTTAGGTTGAGTCCTCAGTGGGCTCTGAGTGGGTTTGGAGGTTCCTTGGGGGCTGTGGGGTGGTTTAAGGGGGTCCCAGCACACTTTGGGATGCACTGGATGCCGTGTTGGGGTGCAGATGTCCCCCCAGAGCTCCCCCAGAACAGGGTGACACAAGGGGGGGAGGGGGCACAGAGGTGCCCCTATTCCTGATCCATCCCGGAGCAACCACACTGGGGGCAACTGGGATCGTACTGGGAGCAGCCTGGCCCCTGCTGAGTTTATACTGGGATTGTACTGTGAGTGACTGCAATAATACTGGGAGTATGGGAGAGGGACTGCAACCATTCTGGGGATGATTGGGATCAAAGTGGATTCACTGAATCCCCTGGAAGTATCTGGAAGTTACTGGGATTATTGGGGGTGACTGGACTCATAGTGGGATCATATTGGGAGCAACTGGGACCATGCAGGGGCAAGTGGCATCCTCCAGGTAGTTCCTCCTGCTTCTGAGGAGAGAGTTAAAAAAACCCCACACCCCCCCACAGCCTTTGGAGAGTCTTCAGCCTGGAATGTGGATGTGCTGTTTGGTTCTTTTGTGTGGGTCAATCACCCAAGGCAAAAACTCCCCTCCCCCGTTCAACATCCCCCCTTACAGCAATGCAGGGCAAAGAAAGATTCCCTGCCTGGGTTTTTTTGAACAAGTAAACCTGTGACAACCTCCCAGGCTGCTGAGCAGGGACAAGGAGGCAGTGAGGGCCCAGGGCTGCAAGGGGCACTTGTCTCCTCATGGTGGGACAGTAAATGGGCAGAAAAGAAACCCCCAAGGCTCAATTTGGGAGCAATAGTGGGCAGCCATTCTTTGTTATCAGCCCCTCACCCATGGGAGGATCTTCCCCCCAACCAGGAGTGTGCCCCGTTCTCCCCCAGGGCAGCTGAGATTTACTCACAATTTTACACATCCAGTAAATGTCTTACGTATTCACTCCTTCCTTCAGAAAGATCACACCCATGGGAATTAGCTCAGAGAGGTCCTTCTGAAGTCCTTCCAAAGTCCTTATTTGGTCACTGGGGGTCTTCTGGTGGCCACTTGGTGGTCTCTGGTGCTTGTTTGGAGCTTGAACTGTACTGACCTTGTCTGTTGAGCAGAGTATTTACAACTGGATATAGAGGGCCCTTGTTCAGCTTCTCTTCTCCAAAACCTGGATACTTATGTGACAACTACCCCAACTGAAAAGCATTCAGAAACTTCCCGATTTTGTAACTCCCCTGCCAGAAACTTCCACTGTAAAGGCCCCTGGAAAATTGCCGAGCAAGGGAGAATTCCTGCTCTCAGGAGAGACCCCGCCTGGTTTGACGGGAGGCCTGGGAAGGACCCCCCTGGCAGAAGCTTTCCCCCCAGGCTCTCCAAGCTCCCGGCTGTGGGCAAAGCCAGCCCATGGCCCAGCGGGGTGGGCTGGGGCTGCCCAGGGGCAGGAGACACGGGCCCCACGGAGCGAGGCCAGCGGAGCCCCAGTGGGCCGGGGCTGGAGCGCCCGAGGCCCGGGAGAGGCTGGAGAGCAGGCAGGGAGCCCGCAGGCCTGCCCGCTCCCAGTTGGCAAGGGCTGCAGGCAGAGAGGCAGCTCTGCAGGCCTGGAGCAGCACAGGGGCTCTCCAGCTCTGCCCTCGGCACAGGCCTCTCCCAATGCACCAGGCACAGACGGGCACCACTGCAAAGGGGAACCTTTTAGCCCCAGTTTCGGGGGGAATCACAAACTCGCCCCAAGGAGCCACAGCCAAGGGTCTGGTGGCAGCACGGGGCCCTTCCTGGACATTAGAGAACTTCCCTAATCTTTCAGTGGGTCCACTTTGCCTTTGGATTCGTTGTTTCCATTAATCACAGAGGGGGTGTTAGGCCATAAATCACCTTTAGCCAGCACACAGCAAAAATTCCTCACAAGCTGCTTTGGAGAGAACACAGCTTGGGAAAAGCACTAGAACTGTCAATTTTGTGAGAGTTACCCTTGATAAGCTTCAGTGAACAAAGCCTGGGAGAGAAAGATGTGTTCTTGAACCTGATATCTGGAAACAAGGGCCTTCTGCAGAAAGCAGCAGGTAAGGAGGAAGATGAGCAAAGGCTCAGCATTTGTGGGGGAAAATGCCCACCTGAGAAAAAGGTGCTCAAAAGACCGAAAGCATGAACTAATTAGCATAAGCAACAAGAGAGTACTGAGCAAGAGTAGCTAGAATACTAATGAATGAAATGGAACAATGAAATGATGCCATTTGGTACCAATGAACATTAATTTCTTTGTCAAAAAAGTGTAAATGGGTGCAAAAGTGATGTACTGCTGTCTGTGTGAAGGCAGCATTGTTGTTGGTCACATGCACAGCCAGCAAAGAAAGTAATGCCTTGCTTTGTCACACTAAACCCAAGGTGTTAGAGGGTTTGATTGATCCCAACAATGTCAGAGCATTTGGTAACACCCTCAGCACTCAGTCACTTGCACTGCCAGCATGGGGGCCAAATACTGTCCTTGGAAAAAACATGGACTGCCATCATTTCCAGGAGCCCAGCTCCAAAATTTGGATAGCACTTCCCAAATTGGATATGTCTGGGGATTGCTGCCATGCCAAAAGGGCCAGGACAGAAAGCTGCTGCTGGCCTTTGCCTGCCCTGGGAAACCTTTCCTCTGCCCCCCAGCACTGGGGCTGGGTGCTGTCCTTCCCAAGGGAAGGGACTGTCATCCCCCCCAGGAGCCACCTCCAAAGCTTGGATGCCACCTGCCAACCTGACTCTGTCAGGGATTGCTCCCACCCAAAAGGGGCCAGCACAGGAACCTGTTGCTGGCCTTTGCCTGCCCTGGGCACCCTGTCACCTGCCCCTGAAACACTGGGGCTGGGGGCTTTCCTTCCCAAGGACAGTTAATGGCACCAACTTTCAGGAGCCCACCTCTGAGCTTTGGGCATCATCTCTGTCCTGCAAAATGGGTGTTTCCTCAACCCTTTGTGTTCCCTTGGTCTGTCACAGCCCTAAAAAGGCTGAGACCCTTGTTCCTGACCACTTTTAAAGAGGATTTGAAGCTTAAAGTCTTTTAGGAAACTAATCCAAAAGAGCCCCCCATTTCCAGCAGTGGTTTTCCTACCTTACTGGAGGGAGCAGTGAGAATTTTGGGATGAAGTCTTTACTCTGCTGCTGATGAGCTCAGAGTCGGTGTCTCCTGTGCTCTGGCCACGGGGCAGGGCCTCCCTGCCCTTTGGTCCCTGCCTCGTGGCCACCCCTGTGCCAGGGGATACTGTGCAGGCCACCTGGAAACAAACCCATTCCAGCCCAGCATTCCCCTGTGTGCCCACTGGAATGTGCACCAGACACCCTGAGGGAAGAAACATTTCCAGAGGAGAAGACTTTGCTCTTCCTGCTGCAGCCACAAATGGGAAAAATGAAACCCTCCAACTCTGTCCTTTTGTATCAGTGAGTCAGGCACCACTTTCTTCTGGCCCGGGGGTGTGTGGGGGATAACTCCAGCCCTCCCTGCCCCCCCAGCCTTTTCACTTATTTATATGTGTTTAGCAAAGAAAGAATTTAAAGGGCATCAGTTTTAAATTACATCATCCTCTTCAGTATTTAGCATTCTGTCCTCTATTGGTTATTGACTCTCACTTCTCACCCTAATTAGTCCCCATTTTTCAGGCTTTTTATTATCCTTTTTCCAGACAGGGAGTTTCCAACACCTATTGTATGGTCTTTGTTAACCTCTTCTTTATCTTCTAGTTCCTGCACAATGTCCTTGTGGTCTGTAAATTCTGCATTCCTTGTGTCCAGTTTCAGCAATCCACCTCTCTCCCCAGGCTTTGTTCACTGAAGCAGATCAGGGCTAGTTTAGCAAAACTCAGAGTTGCAATAATTTTCCCAAGCCTGTTCCCACAAGAGCAGGTGATGACAAACTTTGCCAAGTGCTGGCCAATAGTGACTTAAGACTAACCCACTGTTTAGGATGAATATTCTGGTTATGATTCACTAAAGCAATTAACTAACAAGTTAATGAACATCATTCATTTAAAAGAATCAGGAAATGATCTCGTTCCCAGCAGCAGCACCGAGTGCCCGGAGCCGATGTGTGCAAGTGCTGGGCTGGAGCAGAGACGTGCTGGAGGGGCAGATGGCAATGGGACAGCACAGAAAGGGGAAACACTTCCCCCCAGGCCAGGGAAAGGGTGGGTTGGTCTCTGCAGCCCTGGCAGGAGAGGCCTTTGCTGTCGGGGGGGTCTCTGCAGCCCCTGAGGGGCTGTGCTGGAGGAGAAGCTGATCTCAAGGCAGGACAGAGACGCTGAAAATGTCTTTGGGTGGGCACATCCCGTGATTCAGGAACACTGACAGTCATCCCACAGAGCCTTGGTTGAATCATCAGGTGGGTGATGAAGGGACAGAAGGGCCTGCAAAGCCTGGGAGCAGGTCCCCCATTCCAGTGCAAGTGGGAACACCGTGGGATCTTCTGGCAGGGCAGCAGGGCTGGGCACAGGCAAGCCAGGAGATGCTGGAGGCTGTGGCAGACAGCTCTGGGCCCCAGACAATCCCTGGGCTGCCCAGGGCTGCTCTCTTGCTGCCAGACAAGGGGGTCTGGCTGGGCAGGGGAAGGCTGAGGGAGCCAGGGCTGCAGGGAGCAGGGAATGGTGGAGCTGCAGGACAAGGAGCAGAAGGGCCCTGCAGGGCTGCAGCAGAGCTGATTGCAGGGAGCTGCCTTCAGGGCAGGGATTCTGCCCCTGGGCTCTCCCTGCTGAGGCCACACCTCGAGTGCTGTGCCCAGTTCTGGGCCCCTCACTTTGGAGAAGATGTCGAGGTGCTGGAGCGTGTCTGGAGAAGGGCACTGGGGCTGCTGAAGGCTCTGGAGCACAAGTGCTGTGAGGAGCAGCTGAGGGAGCTGGGCTTGCTGAGCCTGGACAGAAGGAGGCTCAGGGGGGACCTTCTCACTCTCTACAACTCCCTGACAGGAGGGGGGACCCGGGGGGGTCGGTCTCTTCTCCCAGGCAACCAACAGTGGGACAAGAGGGCACAGCCTAAAGCTGCACCAGGGGAGGTTTAGGTCAGACAGGAGGCTCAAGTTCTTCCCAGAAGGGGTGACTGGGTGTTGGAATGGGCTGCCCAGGGAGGGGGTGGAGTCACCGTCCCTGGAGGTGTTTCAGAAAAGACTGGATGTGGCTCTCAGGGCCATGGTCTAGTTGACAGGGTGGGGTTGGGTCATGGCTTGGACTCCATGATCTCAGAGGTCTTTTCCCACCTCGTTGATTCTGTGATTCTGGAATGGCCCCTTGGTTCCATGAGGTTTTGCAGTGTCACAGTGGCCCTTTGATTCCATGAGGTTCCACAGGGTCACAAAGGCCACTGGATTCCATGAGAGTACCAAAGGTCTCAGGGCTCGTTTGATTCCATGAGGCCCCACATGTCACACTGGCAACTTTGTTCCATGAGGCACCACAGTGGCCCCTGGGTTCCTTTAATTCCATGAGGTCCCGCAGTGTCACGATGGTCCCTTGATCCCATGGGGTTCCGCAGTGTCCCAGGGTTCCTTTGGCTCCATAAGGCTGATCTCGGGCTCTGAGACAGAACTGAACCAGCAGTGGTTGTCCAGAATGTGCCCTAGAAAATATCTGTGTAACCAACTGCAATGGAGAGAAACCAGCCAAGGAAAGGAAAGAAACAATCAAGGGAGGAACTCGTGGTTCACAGAAGCAGCAAAGCAGGCAAAGGTGGGGTGTTAGAGAATCCCAGAATGAAAAAATGTGCGAGTTGGAAGGGACCCCAGAGGGA
Organism: Manacus candei; assembly: GCF_025592945.1. Lineage (NCBI taxonomy): Eukaryota > Metazoa > Chordata > Aves > Passeriformes > Pipridae > Manacus > Manacus candei. Next base: position 139,847 of record NW_026138326.1, read on the forward strand.
TCATCAAGTCCAACCCTGAGCCCTGCCCAGGCCCATCCCCAAGAGTCACAGCCTGTGCCCCAGAGGATCATCCAAACTGTCCTGGAGCTCTGTCAGCCTTGGTGCTGTGCCCACTGCCCTGGGGAGCCTGTTCAGTGCCAACCACCCTGGGGGGGAAGAACCTCTTTCTAACATCCAACCTGAGCCTGCCCTGACACAACTCCAGGCCATTCCCTGGGGGCTGTCCCTGGTCCCCCCAGAGCAGAGCTCAGGGCCTGCCCCTCCTCTGCCCCTCCTGAGGAAGTTGGAACTGCCATGAGGTCTCCCCTCAGTCTCCTCTTGTGCAGCTGAACACCCCAAGTGCCCTGAGCTGCCCCTCCTAAGGCTTCCCCTGCAGAGCCTTCCCCATCCTGGGGGCCTCCTTTGGACACTCTCGACTGGCTCCATCTCTTCCTTCCATTGTGTCCCCCCAGAGTGCCCCACTATAGAGGTGAGGCCGCCCCAGGGCAGAGCAGAGCGGGACAATCCCCTCCCTGGCCCGGCCATGCTGGGCCTGATGCCCCCAGGACAGGGTTGTCCCTCCTGGCTGCCAGGGCACTGCTGACTCCTGGCCAAGTGGGCACCCCCAGGACCCCCAGGGACCTTTCCCAGCACTGCTCTCCAGCCTCTCATTCCCACTCTGTCCCCACATCTGGGGTTGCCCATCCCAGGGGCAGAATCCGGCACTGCCCCTTGTTGAACTTCCATGGGGGGTGATTCCCAGCCCTGGGATCTGTCCAGGTCTCTCTGCAGGGCCTCCCTGCCCTCCAGGGACTCAGCAGCTCCTCCCAGGTTGGGCTCATCTGCAAACTTGCTCTGTGTCCCTTCCAGTGCTGTGCCCAAGCCATGGATGGAGATGTTGGAGAGCACAGGGCCCAGATGGAGCCCTGGGGAACCCCCCTAGTGACCCCCATCTGATGTCCCCCAGTCACTGCCACCCTCTGTGCCCGACCCGGGAGCCCATTGCTCGCCCAGCACAGGGTGTGTTTGTCCAGCTCTGGGATGGACACTTTGTCCAGAGGGATCTGGGCACAGACACTATGGGAAGCTTCACTGAAACCCAAAAAGGTCCCATCAACTGCCTTCCCTTGAACAGCCAGGGGGTGATGTTGTCATAAAGTAACTCAGGTTTGATCAGCAGGCTTTTCCTCTGGGGAAGCCGTGCTGGCTGTGATACCCCACAGCAGGGTGGGAGCTCAGGGGCCACCCCAGACCCCCCTTTTCCGACCTTTTCCCCCGTGGCAACTGCAGCACTGGCTGTTGGGTGGAGGGGAACCCCCATCAGCCCCCCAGGGATGGACAGGTGGGTTGGGGACCCCCCAGTGCAGATCAAAACCCCCCAGAGCCCCAGGGAACTGCTCCAGGGCTCAAGTGATGGGGACACCAAGGGACCCCCATGGGACTCCTCTTCCTGCTGTCCCACCCTCCCTTTTCTGCCCCTCTCCCACCCCTTTCCTATGGTCCCCACAACCCTCACATCCCCCCTGCACTCAGTTTGGGGCTCCCACGCCCCTCCCAATAACTTTGGGGTCCCAACACTCAGTTTTGGGGGTCTCAGCCCACCACTTTTCCTTTCTCTCCCACCCCTTTCCTATTGTCCCACTAAACCACAGCTTCCCTCTGCTCCCTTTGGGGGTCCCACCCCTTTGGCCCCTCAGCTGAAGGGGTCCCACCCCCCTTTTTCCCACCTTTTCTCCCCTTTCCTGCTCCCTTTTCCCCATCCCCCCTGTGGCAGGGGGAGTTCAAGGCTCAGACAAAGTTGATGGGAGAAGTCCTGCCCTGGAGTCCCGAGGGGCAGAACGGACTCCCTGGCTTTCTAAACTCTGCTCCCAGAGGAGCCTGGGGGCAGCTGGATCCAATCTCAGCCTTGCATTGTGCCAATGCTTTGAATTTAAGGAATTATAGAGATGGGATTGAACCAGTTTTGTCCCACAGGTTTTAATGATGGAAAAGCAGTTACATTTAAATCAATGAACTACTTATTACTAATAATGATCAGACAAAAGGACTAAACCAGAATTATTTATTACACAACATACACACTAAAACTACCAGTAGTACAGGATAAGATATGACAGGGCACTACACTAAAGCAATTGTTGAAGCAATTCTACTAAAGGTGGCAAACAAGCAAGAATTTTTAATTAGAGATGGATGGAACTCCCCCAGAGCAGCGCTCGTGGGGAGATCTCTGCTCTCAACCTCCAGCTATGACCTTGGGGGGTCCCCAGCCAAGGCAGGAATCTCCACACACCCCCAAGAAGGGTTCTGTTGGAAGAACCTGCCCCTGGGACAGGGGACTGGCCCTTTCTGGCAGAAACCCAAGGACTGACAGGCCTTGGACTCCAGGGGTTCCCTCACCATCAGAGGCTTTATTTGGGGTGAAACCAGTCTGGGGTCCAACATCTCCTGCCTTGTCCTGGCCCCCTCTCAGCTCAGCACTGACCCCTTTGCAAATGGGGCATTGTCTTGGTGCCATTGCAGGGGGATGTCCTGCCCCAGTGTCCCAGTGTTCCTTTAATTCCCAGAGGCCCTGCAGTGTCCCAGTGGCCCCTTGATTCCATGACCTTCGGAAACACCTCAGGGTTCCTTTGGTTCCATGAGGCCCCCATGTCCCAAAGGCCCCTGGATTCCAGGAATTCCGCAGTGTCACAAGGTTCCTTTTTTTCCATAGGGCCCTGTAGTGTCCCAGTTGTGCCTTGATTCCAGGAGTATCCAAATTCTCCCGGGGTTCCTTTGGTCTCAGGAGGTCCCGCTCGAAGGCTTCACACAAAATCAGCATTTTTATACAATCTTCAGCTGGGATTAAATGCATATTCAAGTGATTACAACATCTCTCGATGCATATTAATAACAGGCGGAGTAGAGGTGGAGCTCAGGCGGGGCTTGGGGCGGTGTTTCCCTTGGCCCTCAATCCTGAGGGTACTTCCACTCTTCCTCCATGGCTCTGGGGGCTTCAACTCATCTTCCTCAGCTTGACCTTCCTTCTCTTCCATTGGTCTTGACCCGCTCACTGAAGCTTGGAAAAAGCCCTGGCTCCCGGCCTATTCCTCCTATTCAAAAGTCTCCCTGATCCTGCTGTCTCTCTAATTTAGCCCCTCGAGGCCTAGGACATGTTCCTGTACTATTCTCTGAAGCTTTGCTCCAGTCAGTAGAATAGAACGAGCACAGATGGTCTTGGATGTTGGTAGCTTGTTAGCAGGCCCCAATTTCTGAGTTAACTCTTTTGGGCCTGGCCTCCTGTTTCCCCAGGGACACAGCCCGGGCCCGGCTGTTCCCATTCCCATTCCACGGGTTTGCATTCCTGTTCCAGGTGTTCCCATCCCATTCTAGTTGTTCCCATCCCATTCCTATTGTCCCCATTCCCTTTCCAGGTGTTCCCATTCCCATTCCAGGGGTTCCTATTCCCATTCCATGTGTTCCAATTCCCTTTCCAGGTGTTCCATCCCATTCTAGATGTCCCCATTCCTATTGTCCCGCCTCCCATTCCTGATGTTCCCATCCCACTTCTGTTTTCCCCATTCCCAGTTCTTGGGGTTCCCATTCATATTCCAGGTGTCTCCATTCCCATTCCTGTTATCCCCATTCCCATTCCAGGTGTTCCCATCCCACCTCTGTTTTCCCATTCCCATTCCACGTGTTCCCATTCCCATTCCAGGTGTCCCCATTCCAATTCCTGGTGTCCTCAATCTGCTCCCAATGTTCCCGTGCCCATTCCTGGTGTTCCCATACCACAAATTCCCATTCCAGGTGTTCCCATCCCAGTTCCTGCTGTCTCTATTCCAATTCCTGGTGTCTCCATTCCCATTCCTGGTGTCCCTAACCTGCTCCCAGTGTCTCCATCCCTCTCCTCGGTGTCCCCATTCCCACTCCAGGTGTCCCAATTCCCAGTTCCTGATGACTCCATTCCCATTCCTGTTGTTCCCAGTCTGCTCCCAATGTCCCCATTCCCATTCCAGGTGTTCCCATTCCCATTCCAGGTGTTCCCATTCCCATTCCAGGTGTTCCCATTCCCATTCCAGGTGTCCACATTCCCATTCCTCCTGTCCCCATTCTCATTCCTGGTTCCCAGGGAGGAACTGCCCAATGCCGGAGGAGGAGCCAGAATTTATTGCCCAAAGCAGGAGATTTTCACACCAAAATTAACCCTCGGTGATGTCACCACTGTCCCTGTGATGTCACCGCTGTCCCTGTGGTGTCACCGCTGTCATTTCCCCTGCTGGTTTACCTTAAAACCAGCACACCAGGTCTGTGCCCAACGGGGGTCCCTGTGGATCATCCAACGCGGGTCCTCCCATGGTTGATGGAGTTGGAGCAGCGGCCGAAGCTCTTCCTGCAGTCGGGGCACTCGGGGCTTCTCTTACCGGTGGGTCCGTTGGTGGGAGGTCAATGAAGAGCTCTGCCTGAAGTTCTTCCCACACTCCCCACACTTGTGAGGCCTCTCCCTGATGTGGATGTGATGGTGGGTGTAGAGGATGGAGCTGTCCCACATTCCCTACACGTGTAGGGCTGTTCCCCAGTGTGGATGTGCTGGTGGCTAAGCAGCTTGGTGCTTGTGCTGAAGCTCTTCCCACATTCCAAGCACTTGTAGGGCCATTCCCTGGTGTGGATG